>NW_026891124.1:357206-385460 GCF_015708825.2 Lethenteron reissneri
CACTCACTCACCAACTCACTCCACGCACTCACCCACCCACTCACTCACCCCACTCACTCACCCACTCACCCACTCACTCACCCACCAACTCACCCACTCACCCACCCACTCACCCACTCAGCACCCACTCACCCACCCACTCACGCACCCACCCACTCACCCACTCATCAGCCACTCACTCACCCACCCACTCACCCACCCACTCACTCACCCACTCACTCACCCACTCACCACCCACTCACCACCTGTTCATCTCAACTAATTTCTCACCTCCCACCGCCCCACCGGTTATTTGGGGTTCAGCTTTTTCGATTATTTTCGGTGAAGCCGAGTTTCGATTATTTTTGCTTATCGATTATTTTTGTTATCGATTATTTTGGTTGTGCTTGTTTCTGTTATTTTGCTTTAGCGATTATTTTGCTTATCGATTATTTTGGTTATCGATTATTTTGGTTATCGATTATTTTGGTTGTGCCGGTTTCTGTTATTTTTGCTTTAGCGATTATTTTAGTTATCGATTATTTTTGCCATGCTAGTTGAGTAAAAAAAAAATTACATTATGTTTGGTTATCTGTTGTTGCTGGTTATGCTAGTGTCGATTCTTTTTTCATCGATTATCGATTATTTTGGCTGCACTGGTGTCGATTATTTTTGTTTTGCTACTTTCTATTGTTTTTTTTAATTTAGCTTATCGATTGTTTTGGCTATGCTGGTTTCGATTATTTTGTTTATCGATTATTTTGTCGATTATTTTGTTTATCGATTATTTTGTTATCGATTATTATTTTTATCGATTATTTTGTTTATCGATTATTTTGTTTATCGATTATTTTGTTTATCGATTATTTTGTTTATCGATTATTATTTTTATCGATTATTTTGTTTATCGATTATTTTTTCGATTATTTTGTTTATCGATAATTTCGTTTAGTATAGCTACGCTCGTTTTTGCTTAGTTTTCTTTGTTGGTTTGATTATTAATCTGTCTTTTCGTTTTTTTGTTATTTTAGTTTTGCTACTTTGTTATTTTAGTTTTGCTATTTTCTTAGTTCTATTAGTCGATACGAGTTGACGTTGTTATTTTTGCTCGTGAATTTTTTTAGCTTATTAACAATAAAATTCCGGTTTCATGTTTCTCTCTCACCTTTGGGGTTAAACTTAATTTTTTTTTGACTTTGTTATTTTTGAAGCTTATGAATGTCTTGCCCTTTCGTTTGAGTTATGCTAGTTTAGCGCGTTTTAGGCACGTTAGTTTTCGTTGTTTTTTGAGTAAATTTTCGTAAGTCAATAAAATTAAAAATCGTTGCTTAATTTTTTTTTTCGGTTAAACTTTTTTTATTTAACTTTGTGCGTTTTTTATTTTCTTAAAAATTAGTGTTGGTTAGTATTCTAGTTGTGCTAGTTTAGATTTACTAAAATAAAATTGTGGTTTCAATTTTTTTCCTCCCTTTGGGTTAAACTTTAGTAAATTTTTACTTAGTCATTTTTTTCTTTCTAATCGATTAGTGTTGGTTGTCATTCTAGTAACACGAGTTGATGTTACTACTGCTAGTTAGTAGTGCTAGTTGTGGTAGTTAGTAGTGGTAGTTGTACTAGTTGTGATAGTACTAGTTAGTAGTGCTAGTTAGTGCTATTGGGTAGTAATAGTAGTGGTAGCTAGTATTACTAGTTAGTAGTGATAGTGATATTACTAGTTAGTGCTAATTAGTGCTAGTTAGTAGTTAATGTTACTAGATAGTGTTAATAGTTAGTGATAGTGATAGTAGTACTAGTTAGTGTTACTAGTTAGTGTCACTAGTTAGTGCTAGTTAGTAGTGTTACTAGTTAGTAGTATTACTAGTTAGTAGTGTTACTAGTTAGTAATATTACTAGTTAGTAGTGTTACTAGTTAGTGTTACTAGTTAGTAGTTAGTACTAGTTAGTAGTTAGTATTAGTAGTTAGTGGTTAGTATTAGTATTTAGTAGTGTTACTAGTTAGTGTTAGTAGTTAGTGATGGTTAGTATTAGTAGTTAGTGTTACTAGTTAGTGTTACTAGTTAGTGTTACTAGTTAGTGTTACTAGTTAGTGATGGTTAGTATTACTAGTTAGTATTACTAGTTAGTGTTACTAGTTAGTGTTACTAGTTAGTGATAGTTAGTATTAGTAGTTAGTGGTTAGTGTTACTAGTTAGTGTTAGTAGTTAGTAGTTAGTACTAGTTAGTGATAGTAGTATTAGTAGTTAGTGTTAGTAGTTAGTGATGGTTAGTATTAGTAGTTAGTATTAGTAGTTAGTGATGGTTAGTATTAGTAGTTAGTATTACTAGTTAGTGATGGTTAGTATTAGTAGTTAGTATTACTAGTTAGTGTTAGTAGTTAGTGATAGTAGTATTAGTAGTTAGTATTAGTAGTTAGTGATGGTTAGTATTAGTAGTTAGTATTACTAGTTAGTGTTAGTAGTTAGTGATAGTTAGTATTAGTAGTTAGTATTAGTAGTTAGTGGTTAGTCGTAGTTAGTGATGGTTAGTATTAGTAGTTAGTATTACTAGTTAGTACTAGTTAGTGATGATAGTATTTAGTACTAGTTAGTGATGATAGTATTAGTTAGTATTACTAGTTAGTATTACTAGTTAGTATTAGTTAGTGATGATAGTATTTAGTACTAGTTAGTGATGGTTAGTATTAGTAGTTAGTGTTACTATTTAGTGATGGTTAGTATTAGTAGTTAGTACTAGTTAGTGATGATACTAGTTAGTGTTACTAGTTAGTAGTTAGTGATGGTTAGTATTAGTAGTTAGTGTTACTATTTAGTGATGGTTAGTATTACTAGTTAGTACTAGTTAGTGATGATACTAGTTAGTGTTACTAGTTGGTGCTGGTTAGTGAATGTTTTGTCATTTGACCGTCACCTTTCGGCGCGACGCGACAAAAACAACTTTTTTTTTTAATTAAAAACAAAAATTTCCTCGGATTTTTGTTATTTTCTCTCTCTGGACGGGTGGTGATTGGGGGGCGGGGGGTTATCAATGTATTGATTAGCGGGGGGCTCATTGATTTATTGATTTGTTCATTTGATTAGTGGGGGGCTCACAGGCTCGTTGATTTATTGATTTGTTCATTTGATGAGTGGGGGGCTCACAGACTCATTGATTTATTGATTTGTTCATTTGGTTAGTGGGGGGCTCACTGGCTCATTGATTTATTGATTTGTTCATTTGAATAGTGGGGGGCTCACAGGCTCATTGATTTATTGATTTGTTCATTTGATGAGTGGGGGGCTCACTGACTCATTGATTTATTGATTTGTTCATTTGAGTAGTGGGGGGCTCACAGACTCATTGATTTATTGATTTGTTCATTTGGTTAGTGGGGGGCTCACTGGCTCATTGATTTATTGATTTGTTCATTTGAATAGTGGGGGGCTCACAGGCTCATTGATTTATTGATTTGTTCATTTGATGAGTGGGGGGCTCACTGACTCATTGATTTATTGATTTGTTCATTTGATGAGTGGGGGGCTCACAGGCTCATTGATTTATTGATTTGTTCATTTGAGTAGTGGGGGGCTCACTGACTCATTGATTTATTGATTTGTTCATTTGAGTAGTGGGGGGCTCACTGACTCATTGATTTGTTCATTTGGTTAGTGGGGGGCTCACTGACTCATTGATTTATTGATTTGTTCATTTGAGTAGTGGGGGGCTCACTGACTCATTGATTTATTGATTTGTTCATTTGATGAGTGGGGGGCTCACTGACTCATTGATTTATTGATTTGTTCATTTGATGAGTGGGGGGCTCACTGACTCATTGATTTATTGATTTGTTCATTTGATGAGTGGGGGGCTCACAGAGTCATTGATTTATTGATTTGTTTGATTAGTGGGGGGCTCACTGACTTATTGATTTATTGATTTGTTCATTTGATTAGTGGGGGGCTCACAGGCTCGTTGATTTATTGATTTGTTCATTTGATGAGTGGGGGGCTCACAGACTCATTGATTTATTGATTTGTTCATTTGGTTAGTGGGGGGCTCACTGGCTCATTGATTTATTGATTTGTTCATTTGAATAGTGGGGGGCTCACAGGCTCATTGATTTATTGATTTGTTCATTTGATGAGTGGGGGGCTCACTGACTCATTGATTTATTGATTTATTGATTTGTTCATTTGATGAGTGGGGGGCTCACAGGCTCATTGATTTATTGATTTGTTCATTTGAGTAGTGGGGGGCTCACTGACTCATTGATTTATTGATTTGTTCATTTGAGTAGTGGGGGGCTCACTGACTCATTGATTTATTGATTTGTTCATTTGGTTAGTGGGGGGCTCACTGACTCATTGATTTATTGATTTGTTCATTTGAGTAGTGGGGGGCTCACTGACTCATTGATTTATTGATTTGTTCATTTGATGAGTGGGGGGCTCACTGACTCATTGATTTATTGATTTGTTCATTTGATGAGTGGGGGGCTCACTGACTCATTGATTTATTGATTTGTTCATTTGATGAGTGGGGGGCTCACTGACTCATTGATTTATTGATTTGTTCATTTGATTGGTGGGGGGCTCACAGGCTCGTTGATTTATTGATTTGTTCATTTGAGTAGTGGGGGGCTCACAGACTCATTGATTTGTTCATTTGGTTAGTGGGGGGCTCACTGGCTCATTGATTTATTGATTTGTTCATTTGAATAGTGGGGGGCTCACTGACTCATTGATTTATTGATTTGTTCATTTGGTTAGTGGGGGGCTCACTGACTCATTGATTTATTGATTTGTTCATTTGGTTAGTGGGGGGCTCACTGACTCATTGATTTATTGATTTGTTCATTTGATTAATGGGGGGCTCACTGGCTCATTGATTTATTGATTTGTTCATTTGATGAGTGGGGGGCTCACTGACTCATTGATTTATTGATTTGTTCATTTGATGAGTGGGGGGCTCACTGGCTCATTGGTTTATTGATTTGTTCATTTGGTTAGTGGGGGGCTCACTGACTCATTGATTTATTGATTTGTTCATTTGATGAGTGGGGGGCTCACTGGCTCATTGATTTATTGATTTGTTCATTTGATGAGTGGGGGGCTCACTGGCTCATTGATTTATTGATTTGTTCATTTAATTAGTGGGGGGCTCACTGACTCATTGATTTATTGATTTGTTCATTTGATGAGTGGGGGGCTCACTGGCTCATTGATTTATTGATTTGTTCATTAGGTTAGTGGGGGGCTCACAGACTCATTGATTTATTGATTTGTTCATTTGATAAGTGGGGAGCTCACAGACTCATTGATTTATTGATTTGTTCATTTAATTAGTGGGGGGCTCACTGACTCATTGATTTAATGATTTGTTCATTTGATTTGTGGGGGGCTCACTGGCTCATTGATTTATTGATTTGTTCATTTGAATAGTGGGGGGCTCACTGACTCATTGATTTATTGATTTGTTCATTTGATTCGTGGGGGGCTCACTGGCTCATTGATTTATTGTTTTGTTCATTTGATGAGTGGGGGGCTCACAGACTCATTGATTTGTTCATTTGATGAGTGGGGGGCTCACTGACTCATTGATTTATTGATTTGTTCATTTGAGTAGTGGGGGGCTCACAGACTCATTGATTTATTGATTTGTTCATTTGAGTAATGGGGGGCTCACAGACTCATTGATTTATTGATTTGTTCATTTCATTAGTGGGGGGCTCACAGACTCATTGATTTATTGATTTGTTCATTAGGTTAGTGGGGGGGCTCACTGACTCATTGATTTATTGATTTGTTCATTTGATTAATGGGGGGCTCACTGACTCATTGATTCATTGATTTGTTCATTTGAGTAGTGGGGGGCTCACAGACTCATTGATTTATTGATTTGTTCATTTGATGAATGGGGGGCTCACTGACTCATTGATTTATTCATTTGTTCATTTGATTAGTGGGGGGCTCACTGACTCATTGATTTATTGATTTGTTCATTTGAATAGTGGGGGGCTCACTGGCTCATTGATTTATTGATTTGTTCATTTGATTAGTGGGGGGCTCACTGACTCATTGATTTATTGATTTGTTCATTTGGTTAGTGGGGGGCTCACTGACTCATTGATTTATTGATTTGATGAATGGGGGGTTCACTGGCTCATTGATTTATTGATTTGTTCATTTGGTTAGTGGGGGGCTCACTGGCTCATTGATTTATTGATTTGTTCATTTGATTAGTGGGGGGCTCACTGGCTCATTGATTTATTGATTTGTTCATTTGAGTAGTGGGGGGCTCACAGACTCATTGATTTATTGATTTGTTCATTTGAGTAGTGGGGGGCTCACTGACTCATTGATTTATTGATTTGTTCATTTGAATAGTGGGGGGCTCACTGACTCATTGATTTATTGATTTGTTCATTTGAATAGTGGGGGGCTCACTGACTCATTGATTTATTGATTTGATCATTTGATGAGTGGGGGGCTCACTGACTCATTGATTTATTGATTTGTTCATTTGAGTAGTGGAGGGCTCACAGACTCATTGATTTATTGATTTGTTCATTTGAATAGTGGGGGGCTCACTGACTCATTGATTTATTGATTTGATCATTTGATGAGTGGGGGGCTCACTGACTCATTGATTTATTGATTTGTTCATTTGAGTGGGGGGCTCACAGGCTCATTGATTTATTGATTTGTTTGTTTGAGTAGTGGGGGGCTCACAGACTCATTGATTTATTGATTTGTTCATTAGATTAGTGGGGGGCTCACTGACTCATTGATTTATTGATTTGTTCATTTGAGTAGTGGGGGGCTCACTGGCTCATTGATTTATTGATTTGTTTATTTGAGTAATGGGGGGCTCACTGACTCATTGATTTATTGATTTGTTCATTTGAGTAGTGGGGGGCTCACTGGCTCATTGATTTATTGATTTGTTTATTTGAGTAATGGGGGGCTCACAGGCTCATTGATTTATTGATTTGTTCATTTGAGTAGTGGGGGGCTCACTGGCTCATTGATTTATTGATTTGTTCATTTGAGTAGTGGGGGGCTCACTGGCTCATTGATTTATTGATTTGTTCATTTGAGTAATGGGGGGCTCACAGGCTCATTGATTTATTGATTTGTTCATTTGAGTAGTGGGGGGCTCACAGGCTCATTGATTTATTGATTTGTTCATTTGATGAGTGGGGGGCTCACTGGCTCATTGATTTATTGATTTGTTCATTTGAGTAGTGGGGGGCTCGCAGGCTCATTGATTTATTGATTTGTTCATTTGAGTAGTGGGGGGCTCACAGACTCATTGATTTATTGATTTGTTCATTTGAGTAGTGGGGGGCTCGCAGGCTCATTGATTTATTGATCTGTTCATTTGATGAGTGGGGGGCTCACAGACTCATTGATTTGTTCATTTGGTTAGTGGGGGGCTCACTGACTCATTGATTTATTGATCTGTTCATTTGAGTAGTGGGGGGCTCACTGAGTCATTGATTTATTGATTTGTTCATTTGATTAGTGGGGGGCTCACTGACTCATTGAGTTATTGATTTGTTCATTAGATTAGTGGGGGGCTCACTGACTCATTGATTTATTGATTTGTTCATTTGATAAGTGGGGGGCTCACTGACTCATTGATTTATTGATTTGTTCATTTGAGTAGTGGGGGGCTCACTGACTCATTCATTTATTGATTTGTTCATTTGAATAGTGGGGGGCTCACTGACTCATTGATTTATTGATTTGTTCATTTGGTTAGTGGGGGGCTCATTGATTTATTGATTTGTTCATTTGATCAGTGGGGGGCTCACTGACTCATTGATTTATTGATTTGTTCATTTGAATAGTGGGGGGCTCACAGACTCATTGATTTATTGATTTGTTCATTTGATTAGTGGGGGGCTCACTGACTCATTGATTTATTGATTTGTTCATTTGAATAGTGGGGGGCTCACTGGCTCATTGATTTATTGATTTGTTCATTTGAATAGTGGGGGGCTCACTGACTCATTGATTTATTGATTTGATTAGTGGGGGGCTCACTGACTCATTGATTTATTGATTTGTTCATTTGGTTAGTGGGGGGCTCACTGACTCATTGATTTATTGATTTGATTAGTGGGGGGCTCACTGACTCATTGATTTATTGATTTGTTCATTGATTAGTGGGGGGCTCACTGACTCATTGATGTATTGATTTGTTCATTTGAGTAGTGGGGGGCTCACTGACTCATTGATTTATTGATTTGTTCATTTGATTAGTGGGGGGCTCACTGACTCATTGATTTATTGATTTGTTCATTTGGTTAGTGGGGGGCTCACTGACTCATTGATTTATTGATTTGTTCATTTGATTAATGGGGGGCTCACTGGCTCATTGATTTATTGATTTGTTCATTTGATGAGTGGGGGGCTCACTGACTCATTGATTTATTGATTTGTTCATTTGATGAGTGGGGGGCTCACTGACTCATTGATTTATTGATTTGTTCATTTGAATAGTGGGGGGCTCACTGGCTCATTGATTTATTGATTTGTTCATTTGAATAGTGGGGGGCTCACTGACTCATTGATTTATTGATTTGATTAGTGGGGGGCTCACTGACTCATTGATTTATTGATTTGTTCATTTGGTTAGTGGGGGGCTCACTGACTCATTGATTTATTGATTTGATTAGTGGGGGGCTCACTGACTCATTGATTTATTGATTTGTTCATTTGATTAGTGGGGGGCTCACTGACTCATTGATGTATTGATTTGTTCATTTGAGTAGTGGGGGGCTCACTGACTCATTGATTTATTGATTTGTTCATTTGATTAGTGGGGGGCTCACTGACTCATTGATTTATTGATTTGTTCATTTGGTTAGTGGGGGGGCTCACTGACTCATTGATTTATTGATTTGTTCATTTGATTAATGGGGGGCTCACTGGCTCATTGATTTATTGATTTGTTCATTTGATGAGTGGGGGGCTCACTGACTCATTGATTTATTGATTTGTTCATTTGATGAGTGGGGGGCTCACTGGCTCATTGATTATTGAGTTGTTCATTGATGAGTGGGGGGCTCACTGACTCATTGTTTATTGATTTGTTCATTTGTAGTGGGGGGCTCACTGACTCATTGATTTATTGATTTGTTCATTTGATGAGTGGGGGGCTCACTGGCTCATTGATTTATTGATTTGTTCATTTGATGAGTGGGGGGCTCACTGCTCATTGATTTATTGATTTGTTCATTTATTAATGGGGGGCTCACTGACTCATTGATTTATTGATTTGTTCATTTGATGAGTGGGGGGCTCACTGGCTCATTGATTTATTGATTTGTTCATTAGGTTAGTGGGGGGCTCACAGACTCATTGATTTATTGATTTGTTCATTTGATAAGTGGGGAGCTCACAGACTCATTGATTTATTGATTTGTTCATTTAATTAGTGGGGGCTCACTGCTCATTGATTTATTGATTTGTTCATTTGATTAGTGGGGGGCTCACTGGCTCATTGATTTATTGATTTGTTCATTTGATAGTGGGGGGCTCACTGACTCATTGATTTATTGATTTGTTCATTTGATTCGTGGGGGCTCACTGGCTCATTGATTTATTGATTTGTTCATTTGATGAGTGGGGGGCTCACAGACTCATTGATTTGTTCATTTGATGAGTGGGGGCTCACTGACTCATTGATTTATTGATTTGTTCATTTGAGTAGTGGGGGGCTCACAGACTCATTGATTTATTGATTTGTTCATTTGAGTAATGGGGGGCTCACAGACTCATTGATTTATTGATTTGTTCATTTCATTAGTGGGGGGCTCACAGACTCATTGATTTATTGATTTGTTCATTAGGTTAGTGGGGGGCTCACTGACTCATTGATTTATTGATTTGTTCATTTGATTAATGGGGGGCTCACTGACTCATTGATTCATTGATTTGTTCATTTGAGTAGTGGGGGGCTCACAGACTCATTGATTTATTGATTTGTTCATTTGATGAATGGGGGGCTCACTGACTCATTGATTTATTCATTTGTTCATTTGATTAGTGGGGGGCTCACTGACTCATTGATTTATTGATTTGTTCATTTGAATAGTGGGGGGCTCACTGGCTCATTGATTTATTGATTTGTTCATTTGATTAGTGGGGGGCTCACTGACTCATTGATTTATTGATTTGTTCATTTGGTTAGTGGGGGGCTCACTGACTCATTGATTATTGATTTGATGAATGGGGGGTTCACTGGCTCATTGATTTATTGATTTGTTCATTTGGTTAGTGGGGGGCTCACTGGCTCATTGATTTATTGATTTGTTCATTTGATTAGTGGGGGGCTCACTGGCTCATTGATTATTGATTTGTTCATTTGAGTAGTGGGGGCTCACAGACTCATTGATTTATTGATTTGTTCATTTGAGTAGTGGGGGGCTCACTGACTCATTGATTTATTGATTTGTTCATTGAATAGTGGGGGCTCACTGACTCATTGATTTATTGATTTGTTCATTTGAATAGTGGGGGGCTCACTGACTCATTGAGTTATTGATTTGATCATTTGATGAGTGGGGGGCTCACTGACTCATTGATTTATTGATTTGTTCATTTGAGTAGTGGAGGGCTCACAGACTCATTGATTTATTGATTTGTTCATTTGAATAGTGGGGGGCTCACTGACTCATTGATTTATTGATTTGATCATTTGATGAGTGGGGGGCTCACTGACTCATTGATTTATTGATTTGTTCATTTGATGAGTGGGGGGCTCACAGGCTCATTGATTTATTGATTTGTTCATTTGAGTAGTGGGGGGCTCACAGACTCATTGATTTATTGATTTGTTCATTAGATTAGTGGGGGGCTCACTGACTCATTGATTTATTGATTTGTTCATTTGAGTAGTGGGGGGCTCACTGGCTCATTGATTTATTGATTTGTTTATTTGAGTAATGGGGGGCTCACTGACTCATTGATTATTGATTTGTTCATTTGAGTAGTGGGGGGCTCACTGGCTCATTGATTTATTGATTGTTTATTTGAGTAATGGGGGGCTCACAGGCTCATTGATTTATTGATTTGTTCATTTGAGTAGTGGGGGGGCTCACTGGCTCATTGATTTATTGATTTGTTCATTGAGTAGTGGGGGGCTCACTGGCTCATTGATTTATTGATTTGTTCATTTGAGTATGGGGGGCTCACAGGCTCATTGATTTATTGATTTGTTCATTTGAGTAGTGGGGGGCTCACAGGCTCATTGATTTATTGATTTGTTCATTTGATGAGTGGGGGGCTCACTGGCTCATTGATTTATTGATTTGTTCATTTGAGTAGTGGGGGGCTCGCAGGCTCATTGATTTATTGATTTGTTCATTTGAGTAGTGGGGGGCTCACAGACTCATTGATTTATTGATTTGTCATTTGAGTAGTGGGGGGCTCGCAGGCTCATTGATTTATTGATCTGTTCATTTGATGAGTGGGGGGCTCACAGACTCATTGATTTGTTCATTTGGTTAGTGGGGGGCTCACTGACTCATTGATTTATTGATCTGTTCATTTGAGTAGTGGGGGGCTCACTGAGTCATTGATTTATTGATTTGTTCATTTGGTTAGTGGGGGGCTCACAGACTCATTGATTTATTGATTTGTTCATTAGATTAGTGGGGGGCTCACTGACTCATTGATTTATTGATTTGTTCATTTGATAAGTGGGGGGCTCACTGACTCATTGATTTATTGATTTGTTCATTTGAGTAGTGGGGGCTCACTGACTCATTCATTTATTGATTTGTTCATTTGAATAGTGGGGGGGCTCACTGACTCATTGATTTATTGATTTGTTCATTTGGTTAGTGGGGGGCTCATTGATTTATTGATTTGTTCATTTGATCAGTGGGGGGCTCACTGACTCATTGATTTATTGATTTGTTCATTTGAATAGTGGGGGGCTCACAGACTCATTGATTTATTGATTTGTTCATTTGATTAGTGGGGGGCTCACTGACTCATTGATTTATTGATTTGTTCATTTGAATAGTGGGGGGCTCACTGGCTCATTGATTTATTGATTTGTTCATTTGAATAGTGGGGGGCTCACTGACTCATTGATTTATTGATTTGATTAGTGGGGGGCTCACTGACTCATTGATTTATTGATTTGTTCATTTGGTTAGTGGGGGGCTCACTGACTCATTGATTTATTGATTTGATTAGTGGGGGGCTCACTGACTCATTGATTTATTGATTTGTTCATTTGATTAGTGGGGGGCTCACTGACTCATTGATGTATTGATTTGTTCATTTGAGTAGTGGGGGGCTCACTGACTCATTGATTTATTGATTTGTTCATTTGAGTAGTGGGGGGCTCACAGACTCATTGATTTATTGATTTGTTCATTTGAGTAGTGGGGGGGCTCACAGACTCATTGATTTATTGATTTGTTCATTTGATTAGTGGGGGCTCACTGACTCATTGATTTATTGATTTGTTCATTTGAGTAGTGGGGGGCTCACTGACTCATTATTTATTGATTTGTTCATTTGATTAGTGGGGGCTCACTGACTCATTGATTTATTGATTTGATCATTTGATGAGTGGGGGGCTCACTGGCTCATTGATTTATTGATTTGTTCATTTGAGTAGTGGGGGGCTCACAGACTCATTGATTTATTGATTTGATCATTTGATGAGTGGGGGGCTCACTGACTCATTGATTTATTGATTTGTTCATTTGAGTAGTGGGGGGCTCACAGACTCATTGATTTATTGATTTGTTCATTTGATCAGTGGGGGGCTCACTGACTCATTGATTTATTGATTTGTTCATTTGATTAGTGGGGGGCTCACTGACTCATTGATTTATTGATTTGTTCATTTGAATAGTGGGGGGCTCACTGGCTCATTGATTTATTGATTTGTTCATTTGAATAGTGGGGGGCTCACTGACTCATTGATTTATTGATTTGATTAGTGGGGGGCTCACTGACTCATTGATTTATTGATTTCATTTGGTTAGTGGGGGGCTCACTGACTCATTGATTTATTGATTTGATTAGTGGGGGGCTCACTGACTCATTGATTTATTGATTTGTTCATTTGATGAGTGGGGGGCTCACTGACTCATTGATTTATTGATTTGTTCATTTGATGAGTGGGGGGCTCACAGACTCATTGATTTATTGATTTGTTCATTTGAGTAGTGGGGGGCTCACAGACTCATTGATTTATTGATTTGTTCATTTGAGTAGTGGGGGGCTCACTGACTCATTGATTTATTGATTTGTTCATTTGAGTAGTGGGGGGCTCACTGGCTCATTGATTTATTGATTTGTTCATTTGAGTAGTGGGGGGCTCACAGACTCAATGATTTATTGATTTGTTCATTTGAGTAGTGGGGGGCTCACTGACTCATTGATTTATTGATTTGTTCATTTGAGTAGTGGGGGGCTCACTGACTCAATGATTTATTGATTTGTTCATTTGATGAGTGGGGGGCTCACAGACTCATTGATTTATTGATTTGTTAATTAGATTAGTGGGGGGCTCACAGACTCATTGATTTATTGATTTGTTCATTTGGTTAGTGGGGGGCTCACTGACTCATTGATTTATTGATTTGTTCATTTGAGTAGTGGGGGGCTCACAGACTCATTGATTTATTGATTTGTTCATTTGAGTAGTGGGGGGCTCACTGACTCATTGATTTATTGATTTGTTCATTTGAGTGGGGGGCTCACAGACTCATTGATTTATTGATTTGTTCATTTGGTTAGTGGGGGGGCTCACAGACTCATTGATTTATTGATTTGTTCATTTGGTTAGTGGGGGGCTCACTGACTCATTGATTTATTGATTTGATCATTTGATGAGTGGGGGGCTCACTGGCTCATTGATTTATTGATTTGTTCATTTGGTTAGTGGGGGCTCACAGACTCATTGATTTATTGATTTGTTCATTTGAATAGTGGGGGGCTCACTGACTCATTGATTTATTGATTTGATCATTTGATGAGTGGGGGGCTCACTGGCTCATTGATTTATTGATTTGATCATTTGAATAGTGGGGGGCTCACAGACTCATTGATGTATTGATTTGTTCATTTGATGAGTGGGGGGCTCACTGGCTCATTGATTTATTGATTTGTTCATTTGATGAGTGGGGGGCTCACTGACTCATTGATTTATTGATTTGTTCATTTGATAAGTGGGGGGCTCACTGACTCATTGATTTATTGATTTGTTCATTTGATGAGTGGGGGGCTCACTGGCTCATTGATTTATTGATTTGTTCATTTTATTAGTGGGGGGCTCACTAACTCATTGATTTATTGATTTGTTCATTTGAGTAATGGGGGGCTCACTGACTCATTGATTTATTGATTTGTTCATTTGGTTAGTGGGGGGCTCACAGACTCATTGATTTATTGATTTGTTCATTTGGTTAGTGGGGGGCTCACTGGCTCATTGATTTATTGATTTGTTCATTTTATTAGTGGGGGGCTCACTGACTCATTGATTTATTGATTTGTTCATTTGATGAGTGGGGGGCTCACTGACTCATTGATTTATTGATTTGTTCATTTGAGTAGTGGGGGGCTCACTGGCTCATTGATTTATTGATTTGTTCATTTGATGAGTGGGGGGCTCACTGGCTCGTTGATTTATTGATTTGTTCATTTGAGTAGTGGGGGGCTCACTGGCTCATTGATTTATTGATTTGTTTGATTAGTGGGGGGCTCACTGACTTATTGATTTATTGATTTGTTCATTTGATTCGTGGGGGGCTCACTGGCTCATTGATTTATTGATTTGTTCATTTGAATAGTGGGGGGCTCACTGGCTCATTGATTTATTGATTTGTTTGATTAGTGGGGGGCTCACTGACTTATTGATTTATTGATTTGTTCATTTGACTAGTGGGGGGCTCACAGGCTCATTGATTTATTGATTTGTTCATTTGATTAGTGGGGGGCTCACTGACTCATTGATTTATTGATTTGTTCATTTGATTCGTGGGGGGCTCACTGGCTCATTGATTTGTTGATTTGTTCATTTGAGTAGTGGGTGGCTCACTGGCTCATTGATTTATTGATTTGTTCATTTGATTAGTGGGGGGCTCACAGACTCATTGATTTATTGATTTGTTCATTTGATTAGTGGGGGGCTCACTGACTCATTGATTTATTGATTTGTTCATTTGAATAGTGGGGGGCTCACTGGCTCATTGATTTATTGATTTGTTCATTTGAATAGTGGGGGGCTCACTGGCTCATTGATTTATTGATTTGTTCATTTGATTAGTGGGGGGCTCACAGACTCATTGATTTATTGATTTGTTCATTTTATTAGTGGGGTTCTCACAGACTCATTGATTTGTTCATTTGATTAGTGGGGGGCTCACTGACTCATTGATTTATTGATTTATTCATTTGAATAGTGGGGGGCTCACTGGCTCATTGATTTATTGATTTGTTCATTTGAATAGTGGGGGGCTCACTGACTCATTGATTTATTGATTTGATTAGTGGGGGGCTCACTGACTCATTGATTTATTGATTTGTTCATTTGGTTAGTGGGGGGCTCACTGACTCATTGATTTATTGATTTGATTAGTGGGGGGCTCACTGACTCATTGATTTATTGATTGTTCATTTGATTAGTGGGGGCTCACTGACTCATTGATTTATTGATTTGTTCATTTGAGTAGTGGGGGGCTCACAGGCTCATTGATTTATTGATTTGTTCATTTGAGTAGTGGGGGGCTCACTGACTCATTGATTTATTGATTTGTTCATTTGAGTAGTGGGGGCTCACTGGAGTCATTGATTATGATTGTTCATTTATTAGTGGGGGGGCTCACTGACTCATTGATTTATTGATTTGTTCATTGGTTAGTGGGGGGCTCACTGACTCATTGATTTATTGATTTGTTCATTTTATTAGTGGGGGGCTCACTGACTCATTGATTTATTGATTTGTTCATTTGAATAGTGGGGGGCTCACTGACTCATTGATTTATTGATTTGTTCATTTGAGTAGTGGGGGGCTCACTGAGTCATTGATTTATTGATTTGTTCATTTGGTTAGTGGGGGGCTCACTGACTCATTGATTTATTGATTTGTTCATTTTATTAGTGGGGGGCTCACTGACTCATTGATTTATTGATTTGTTCATTTGAATAGTGGGGGGCTCACTGGCTCATTGATTTATTGATTTGTTCATTTGAGTAGTGGGGGGCTCACAGACTCATTGATTTTTTGATTTGTTCATTTGAGTAGTGGGGGGCTCACAGACTCATTGATGTATTGATTTGTTCATTTGATGAGTGGGGGGCTCACTGACTCATTGATTTATTGATTTGTTCATTTGAGTAGTGGGGGGCTCACTGGCTCGTTGATTTATTGATTTGTTCATTTGAGTAGTGGGGGGCTCACTGGCTCATTGATTTATTGATTTGTTTGATTAGTGGGGGGCTCACTGACTCATTGATTTATTGATTTGTTCATTTGATTCGTGGGGGGCTCACTGGCTCATTGATTTATTGATTTGTTCATTTGAATAGTGGGGGGCTCACTGGCTCATTGATTTATTGATTTGTTTGATTAGTGGGGGGCTCACTGACTTATTGATTTATTGATTTGTTCATTTGACTAGTGGGGGGCTCACAGGCTCATTGATTTATTGATTTGTTCATTTGATTAGTGGGGGGCTCACTGACTCATTGATTTATTGATTTGTTCATTTGATTCGTGGGGGGCTCACTGGCTCATTGATTTGTTGATTTGTTCATTTGAGTAGTGGGGGGCTCACAGACTCATTGATGTATTGATTTGTTCATTTGATAAGTGGGGGGCTCACTGGCTCATTGATTTATTGATTTGTTCATTTTATTAGTGGGGGGCTCACTGACTCATTGATTTATTGATTTGTTCATTTGAGTAGTGGGGGGCTCACTGGCTCATTGATTTATTGATTTGTTCATTTGATTAGTGGGGGGCTCACTGACTCATTGATTTATTGATTTGTTCATTTGAATAGTGGGGGGCTCACAGACTCATTGATTTATTGATTTGTTCATTTGAGTAGTGGGGGGCTCACTGACTCATTGATTTATTGATTTGTTCATTTGAGTAGTGGGGGGCTCACTGACTCATTGATTTATTGATTTGTTCATTTGATGAGTGGGGGGCTCACTGACTCATTGATTTATTGATTTGTTCATTTGGTTAGGGGGGGGCTCACTGGCTCATTGATGTATTGGTTTGTTCATTTGAGTAGTGGGGGGCTCACTGACTCATTGATTTATTGATTTGTTCATTTGAGTAGTGGGGGGCTCACTGACTCATTGATTTATTGATTTGTTCATTTGATGAGTGGGGGGCTCACTGACTCATTGATTTATTGATTTGTTCATTTGGTTAGTGGGGGGCTCACTGGCTCATTGATTTATTGATTTGTTCATTTGAGTAGTGGGGGGCTCACTGACTCATTGATTTATTGATTTGTTCATTTGGTTAGTGGGGGGCTCACAGACTCATTGATTTATTGATTTGTTCATTTGGTTAGTGGGGGGCTCACTGGCTCATTGATTTATTGATTTGTTCATTTGATGAGTGGGGGGCTCACTGACTCATTGATTTATTGATTTGTTCATTTGATAAGTGGGGGGCTCACTGACTCATTGATTTATTGATTTGTTCATTTGATGAGTGGGGGGCTCACAGACTCATTGATTTATTGATTTGTTAATTAGATTAGTGGGGGGCTCACTGGCTCATTGATTTATTGATTTGTTCATTTGAGTAGTGGGGGGCTCACAGACTCATTGATTTATTGATTTCATTTGATGAGTGGGGGCCTCACTGACTCATTGATTTATTGATTTGTTCATTTGAGTAGTGGGGGGCTCACTGACTCATTGATTTATTGATTTGTTCATTTGATAAGTGGGGGGCTCACTGACTCATTGATTTATTGATTTGTTCATTTGATGAGTGGGGGGCTCACAGACTCATTGATTTATTGATTTGTTAATTAGATTAGTGGGGGGCTCACTGGCTCATTCATTTGTTCATTTGATTAGTGGGGGGCTCACAGACTCATTGATTTATTGATTTCATTTGATGAGTGGGGGCCTCACTGACTCATTGATTTATTGATTTGTTCATTTTATTAGTGGGGGGCTCACAGACTCATTGATTTATTGATTTGTTCATTTGAATAGTGGGGGGCTCACAGACTCATTGATTTATTGATTTGTTCATTTGGTTAGTGGGGGGCTCACAGACTCATTGATTTATTGATTTGTTCATTTGATGAGTGGGGGGCTCACAGACTCATTGATTTATTGATTTGTTAATTAGATTAGTGGGGGGCTCACTGACTCATTGATTTATTGATTTGTTCATTTGAGTAGTGGGGGGCTCACAGGCTCATTGATTTATTGATTTGTTCATTTGATTAATGGGGGGCTCATTGATTTATTGATTTGATTATTTGATAAGTGGGGGGCTCACTGACTCATTGATTTATTGATTTGATTAACGGGGGGCTCATTGATTTATTGATTTGATTAATGGGGAGCTCACGGACTCATTGCTTTATTGATTTGTTCATTTGATTAATGGGGGGCTCACTGACTCATTGATTTGTTAATTTGAATAATGGGAGACTCATTGATTTATTGATTTGTTAATTTGAATAATGGGGGGCTCGCTGACTCAATGATTTATTGATTTGTTCATTTGATTAGTGGGGGGCTCATTGATTTATTTATTTGATGCTTGGGGGGCCACATACCCACACAGACACACACAACAACAACAACCGCCATTCGCAAGCGTATAGAAGGGAGGGAATGACCGTGGCCGAGAAGACCTGAAGCTTCGTGCGGAGCGACAGACCAGGTAGCTTCCACACAGCGTCACGCAACCGATGAAAAGATATTGCCGCTCGACTGATTCGGAGTGAGACCTCTGCTGATAAACTGGAGCAGGTCATAAGCACACTGCCCAGGTATGGGAAACTCTCCACTCTCTCCACAACTGCCCCATCACCGATTGGGAGTTGTGGGGGTGGAGTGTCCGATGGTACAAAATACCCAGGCAGTCGCCCACAAAGACACCAACGCACCCACAGATACCCACACAGACACCCACACAAACACCAATACAGACACCAACAGACACCCACACACCATCGTGGACAAACCCACAGATACAGACATCCACAGAGACCCACACAGACACCCACAGACATCCACACAGACACCCACAGAGACGCCCACAGACACCCACAGAGACGGACACCCACAAAGATACAACACAGACACCAACACAGACAGACACAGACACCCACACAGATACCCACAGACACCCATACACCCCCACAGATACCCACAGAGACTCCCATAGACACCCACACAGACACACATACACCCACACAGACACCCACAGACATACACCCACACAGACACCCTCAGAGACACCCACACAGACAACAACCGCCATTCGCCACTAAGTGGCGGTGACGTCACCACGACGCTTGTGCCAGGCCATGTGCACCTTGATTGAGGCTATCACGTGAAGTGTCGAACACCCACTGGCAGGAGGTCACGGGGCAGACCCAGCAGGTGCCACGGGTCGATTGAGATGACTGATGCACCAACTGTGCCCCCTACTGTGCCAACTTGCTGTACTTTAGCCACCCGGCGCTCCGCTCGTTGTTTGTTGTGAGCGTCGCTCCTCCGCCCTCCGTTGTTGTTGGAGGGCGACTGCCTCCAACTGCCCAGTAGCCTCCTTCACGAGCCTCCTCCACTGAGGCCGATCTTGACACCGCTGGTACCGGTCATCGGCAAGTCCACTCAGCTCCACGTCCTCCTGTACCACATCACTCCATCTCTTCTCTAGCCCGTGCCGTGCCCGTTTAGCCTCCTCGATCCGGCCGAACAAAAGCTGTTTAGGCATGCGGTGGCTGGGCATGCGGGCTACATGACCCAGCCAACGCAGCCTTGCCTGCAGGAGGAGCTCACCGATGGGACTTTGCCCAGATCTTTAAAGGATTTGTGAGTTCCTCACAATCCAGCCTGGTTAAACCCCCCAGGATGGATCGTAGGTAGGCCAGCCTAAATGTTTCTAACTGGGGAAGATGCTCCATTCGGGGGGTCCACGTTTCGCAAGCGTAGAGAAGGGAGGGAATGACTGTGGCCGAGAAGACCTGAAGCTTCGTGCGGAGCGACAGACCAAATAGCTTCCACACAGCGTAAAAGATATTGCCGCTCGACTGATTCGGAGTGAGACCTCTGCCGTTTAACCGGAGCCGGTCATGAGCACACTGCCCAGGTATGTGAAACTCTCCACTTCCTCCACGACTGCCCCATCACCAATTGGGAGTTGTGGGGGTGGAGTGTCCGATGGTACAAAATACCCAGGCATACACACAGACACCCACAGAGACACCTACAGACATCCACAGAGACACCAACACACCCACACAGACACCCACAGATACCACACAGACACCCACACAGACAGAGACACAGACACCCACAGATACCACACAGACACCAATACAGACACCAACAGACACCATCGCAGACAAACCCACAGACACCCACACAGACACAGACACCGACACCCACAGATACACCCACACACAGACACCCACACAGACACCCACAGAGACAACAGACACCCACAGAGACAACACAGACACCCACAGAGACACCCAGACACCCACACAGACACCCACAGAGACACACCCACATACAACACAGACACCCACACAGACACCCACAGAGACACACCCAGACACCCACAGAGACACACCCACATACAACACAGACACCCACAGAAACAGACACCCACACAGATACAACACAGACACCCACACACACATACAGACCAAACAACCGTCATTTGCCACTAAGTGGCGGTGACGTCACCACGACGCTTGTGCCAGGCGATGTGCACCTTGAGGCCACGTGAAGTGTCGAATGCCTGCTGGCAGGAGGTCACGGGGCAGACCCAGGTGCCACGGGTAGACTGACCGAGATGACTGGCTGATGCGCCACCTGTGCCCCCTACTGTACCAACTTGCTGTGCTTTAGCCACCCGGCACTCCGCTCGTTGTTGTGAGCATTGCTCCTCCGCCCTCCGTTGTTGGAGGGCGACTGCCTCCAACTGCCCAGTAGCGTCCTTCACGAGCCTCCTCCACTGAGGCCGATCTTGACACCGCTGGTACCGGTCATCGGCAAGTCCACTCAGCTCCACGTCCTCCTGTACCACATCACTCCATCTCTTCTCCAGCCCGTGCCGTGCCCGTTTAGCCCCCTCGATCCGGCCGAACAAAAGCTGTTTAGGCATGCGGTGGCTGGGCATGCGGGCTACATGACCCAGCCAACGCAGCCTTGCCTGCCGGAGGAGCTCACCGATGGGACTTTGCCCAGATCTTTCATGGATTTGTGAGCTCACACAATCCAGCCTGCAGGTTAAACCCAGAATGGATCGTAGGCAGGCCAGCCTAAATGTTTCTAACCGGGGAAGATGCTCCATTAGGGGGGTCCACGTTTCGCAAGCGTAGAGAAGGGAGGGAATGACCGTGGCCGAGAAGACCTGAAGCTTCGAGTGATAGACCAGGTAGCTTCCACACAGCGTTACGCAACCGATGAAAAGATATTGCCGCTCGACTGATTCGGAGTGAGACCTCTGCTGTTAAACCGGAGCCGGTCATAAGCACACTGCCCAGGTATGTGAAACTCTCCACTTCCTCCACAACTGCCCCATCACTGATTGGGAGTTGTGGGGGTGGAGTGTCTGATGGTACAAAATACCCAGGCATCCACAGAGACACCTACAGACATCCACAGAGACACCCACAGAGACATCCACAGAGACCCCCACACAGACACCCACACACCAACAGACACAGACATTCACACAGACAAGAGACACCCACAGAGACACGCAGACACCCACACAGACACCCACACAGACACCCACAGAGACACACACAGACACCCACACAAGACACCCACACAGACAACAACAACCGCCATTCGCCACTAAGTGGCGGTGACGTCACCACGACGCTTGTGCCAGGCCAAGTGCACCTTGAGGCTGCCACGTGAAGTGTCGAACGCCCGCTGGCAGCAGGTCACGGGGCAGACCCAGCAGGTTCCACGGGTCGACTGACCGAGATGACCGAGATGAGTGGCTGATGCACCACCTGTGCCCCCTACTGTGCCAACTTGCTGTGCTTTAGCCACCCGGCGCTCCGCTCGTTGTGAGCGTCGCTCCTCCGCCCTCCGTTGTTGCTGGAGAGAGGCCGATCCTGACACAGCTGGTACCAGTCATCGGCAATTAGTCAGACACACAGCCCATCACACAACCAGAGCCATCGACACATCGAGGCTAAGGGAGCAGAGATGGCCATGTTAGTGAGACCCCAACCCGTTAATGCAGCGACAGCCAGAGGTCACAACCGGGTACCCGATACCCTACCCGATACCCGGCTACCCGTTCCCGGCCGGGTACGTTTACCCGTTTGCGACCCTGGTGCGGCCGAGTACGGGTAGGCCGTAGGTCACTGGTGAGTCACCGTGTGTCACTCATTTCGGGTAGGGTACGGGTAGGGAATGGGTACCCGTACAATCTTAATTTTGGAGCTTTCGTGACTACAGGAATTATTCTTTGGTTCTTTCGGTTAAGTGACGTCTAAAGATAAAATAATAAATTAAATAATAGCATATTACGACGTTTCGATTGCAACAAAAGCAATCATCATCAGGCATAAAAGAAATAGCAACAAAAGTCTAACTAGAAAACTATAGACAGACATACAAGCAGACAGACATCACAAGGACACACAGAGAGAGGACACGTATCGGGTACCCGTTTGCGACCCTGGTGCGGCCGGGTACGGGTAAGGAATCAAAACCCGTTTGCGACCTCTGGTAACAGCCAAAGAGCAGGAAGAATGGAAGCATCAAAGCAAGTGACGACTTTGCTTGGTTAATAACGTCCTTGATTTTCTTGGTTCGTTCGGTAAAGTCATCACGTAGAAGGGAAATAATAAAATAATAAAAATAAAACATAATAAAATACAATTCTCACGACGTTTCGGCCACAACGCAAGCAGCCGTCTTCAGGTGAAGAACAGGTCTGTCGGAAAGACAGCGTCTGAATGAGCACCACCAAGCTTGGTAGCGTATACATTTAAATATTTACTTAAATATACGCTGCCAAGCTTGGTGGTGTTCAGAAGAACAGGGCTGTCGGAAAGACAACGTCTGAATGAAACACCACCAGGCTTGGCAGCGTATATTTAAGTCTATATTTAAGTATATACGCTGCCAAGCCTGGTGGTGCTCATTCAGACGCTGTCTCCCCGACAGACCTGTTCTTCACCTGAGGACGGCTGCTTGCGTTGTGGCCGAAACGTCGTGAGAATTATTTTATTATGTTTTTAATTTTTATTATTTTATTATTTTCCTTCTACGTGACGACTTTACCGAAAGAACCAAGAAGAAGAATCCATGCTGCAGTCACGAAAGAACCAAGAAGAATAATTCTTCTGGGCCGATTGGTGGTGGGAGTCGGGGCTTCAGATAGGAATCCGTGTGGGTGGTTTTCCTGTAGACGGAATGTCCCAACGAGCCACCAGGCCTCGATCACAACATGCAGGAATGGAAGTGTAATAAATGTCATAATTCTTAGTTCTTTCGGTAAAGTCACCGTGTAGGTAAAATTAATAAAAAATAAAACAATAAAAAATTAACCCGTAAAAACAAAGTGTTTCACTATAAATCCTTAATATGCGTGGCATCGGGGCGGCTAGAGTCCTCTCGTCCTCTGGCTTGAGATGGCTGCCACCTATGGGTCAGATGATTGTCTGCCACCATTAAGCAATTGGTAATAAAAAAAAAAATTTCCCTAAACTGTCAAATTTGGGAATTTTTTTCACGAAAATTAATTGTCACGCACAACGAGTCTGTGTGCAAAATGTCAGCTCGATTGGATCACTGGAAGTGGGTTAAAAAACGACTGAAAGATTTGTACGATCCTAAGCAAGCAAGTGAACTTAATATAAAGGATTTAAAAATCACGACGTTTCGGAGGCAACACAAGCTGCCGTCTTCAGGCGAGGTAGCTTGTGTTGCCTCCGAAACGTCGTGATTTTCATTGTTTTATTTTTTATTAATTTTACCTACACGGTGACTTTACCGAAAGAACTAAAACTATGAATCCTTGCAGTCACGAAAGCTTCAAATCTAGAATGTAATCTTAATTTTGGAGCTTTCGTGACTTCAGGAATTATTCTTTGGTTCTTTCGGTAAAGTCACGTCTAAAGATAAAATAATAAATTAAATAATAGCATACTTTGACGTTTCGATTGCAACACAAGCAATCTAACCAGAAAACTAAAATTAAAATCTAACCAGAAAACTATAGACAGACATATAAGCAGACAGATATCACCAAGATACATACAATACATAGGTACATAGGTACCTCTCTGTACCTGTGTTGCTCTCTCTATGTATCTTTGTGATATCTGTCTACTTGTATGTCTGTCTATAGTTTTCTGGTTAGATTTTAATTTCAGTTTTCTGGTTAGATTGCTTGTGTTGCAATCGAAACGTCATAGTATGCTATTCATCTTCTTGGTTCTTTCGGTAAAGTCATCACGTAGAAGGGAAGTAATAAAATAATAAAACTAAAACATAATAAAACAATTCTCACGACGTTTCGGCCACAACGCAAGCAGCCGTCCTCAGGTGAAAACCAGGTCCGTCGAGGCGACAGAGTCTGAATGAAACAGCACACGGGCTTGGAGCATATATATAAGCTGGGCGCATTGACAAAGGAATTTGCATATCAAGAGGAATTTAGCATATTTATGGGAAATGCAGGAATGTGATTAGTACTGCATATGCATGTGCATTATGCAGGATTAACAGCAGTAACTGCAGCTCCCTTTGATGCTGTTAATCCTGCATAATGCACATGCATATGCAGTACTAATCACATTCCTGCATTTCCCATAAATATGCTAAATTCCTTTTGATATGCAAATTCCTTTGTCAATGCGCCCAGCTTATATAGATGCTCCAAGCCCGTGTGCTGTTTCATTCAGACTCTGTCGCCTCGACGGACCTGGTTTTCACCTGAGGACGGCTGCTTGCGTTGTGGCCGAAACGTCGTGAGAATTATTTTATTATGTTTTAGTTTTATTATTTTATTATTTCCCTTCTACGTGATGACTTTACCGAAAGAACCAAGAAGATAAAACATAATAAAATATTTTATTATGTTTTATTTTTATTATTTTATTATTTCCCTTCTACGTGATGACTTTACCGAAAGAACCAAGAAGATAAAACATAATAAAATATTTTATTATGTTTTATTTTTATTATTTTATTATTTCCCTTCTACGTGATGACTTTACCGAAAGAACCAAGAAGATAAAACATAATAAAATATTTTATTATGTTTTATTTTTATTATTTTATTATTTCCCTTCTACGTGATGACTTTACCGAAAGAACCAAGAAGATAAAACATAATAAAATATTTTATTATGTTTTATTTTTATTATTTTAT
Source organism: Lethenteron reissneri (assembly GCF_015708825.2). Classification (NCBI taxonomy): domain Eukaryota; kingdom Metazoa; phylum Chordata; class Hyperoartia; order Petromyzontiformes; family Petromyzontidae; genus Lethenteron; species Lethenteron reissneri. The sequence goes on from NW_026891124.1 coordinate 382,773, forward strand.
TATTTCCCTTCTACGTGATGACTTTACCGAAAGAACCAAGAAGATAAAACATAATAAAATATTTTATTATGTTTTATTTTTATTATTTGATTACTTCCCTTCTACGTGATGACTTTACCGAAAGAACCAAGAAGATGAATCCCTGCAGTCACGAAAGCTTTAAATCGAAACGTCATAGTATGCTATTATTTAATTTATTATTTTATCTTTATACCGTGACTTTACCGAAAAAAAACAAAGAATCTAGAATGTAATAAAGGTCTTTGAGGCGACTTCTGGAATCTGGTTTTTATTTGTCTTTCTTTACAACACTCCATCACGCTGCTGACAGACAGCGTGAGAGGGATAGAGAGAGAGAGACACGTGGCAGCCTGGACCACGTGGCAGCCTGGACCACGTGGGGCAGCCTGTACCACGTGGCAGCCTGGACCACGTGGGCAGCCTGGACCACGTGGCAGCCTGAACCACGTGGCAGCCTGGACCACGTGGGCAGCCTGGACCACGTGGCAGCCTGGACCACGTGGGCAGCCTGGACCACGTGGGGCAGCCTGGACCACGTGGCAGCCTGGACCACGTGGCAGCCTGAACCACGTGGCAGCCTGGATCACGTGGCAGCCTGGACCACGTGACAGCCTGGATCACGTGGCAGCCTGGATCACGTGGCAGCCTGGATCACGTGGCAGCCTGGATCACGTGGAGCAGCCTGTACCACGTGACAGCCTGGACCACGTGGGCAGCCTGGACCACGTGGCAGCCTGGACCACGTGGGCAGCCTGGACCACGTGGCAGCCTGGACCACGTGGGGCAGCCTGGACCACGTGGGGCAACCTGGACCACGTGGGCAGCCTGGACCACGTGGCAGCCTGGACCACGTGGGCAGCCTGGACCACGTGGGCAGCCTGGACCACGTGGCAGCCTGGACCACGTGGGGCAGCCTGTACCACGTGGCAGCCTGGACCACGTGGGCAGCCTGTACCACGTGGCAGCCTGGACCACGTGGCAGCCTGGACCACGTGACAGCCTGGACCACGTGGGGCAGCCTGGACCACATGGGCAGCCTGGACCACGTGGCAGCCTGGATCACGTGGCAGCCTGGATCACGTGGCAGCCTGGATCACGTGGCAGCCTGGACCACGTGGCAGCCTGGATCACGTGGAGCAGCCTGGACCACGTGGCAGCCTGGACCACGTGGCAGCCTGGACCACGTGGGCAGCCTGGACCACGTGGGCAGCCTGGACCACGTGGCAGCCTGGACCACGTGGAGCAGCCTGGACCACGTGGCAGCCTGGACCACGTGGGCAGCCTGGACCACGTGGCAGCCTGGACCACGTGGGCAGCCTGGACCACGTGGGCAGCCTGGACCACGTGGCAGCCTGGACCACGTGGGGCAGCCTGGACCACGTGGGGCAGCCTGTACCACGTGGCAGCCTGGACCACGTGGGCAGCCTGGACCACGTGGCAGCCTGGACCACGTGGCAGCCTGGACCACGTGGCAGCCTGGACCACGTGGCAGCCTGGACCACGTGGCAGCCTGGACCACGTGGGGCAGCCTGGACCACGTGGCAGCCTGGACCACGTGGCAGCCTGGACCACGTGGCAGCCTGGACCACGTGGGCAGCCTGGACCACGTGTTGTTCGTCTCCACCCCTATTTAATACCCGGGTCACATGGTACCTTTCCACCAATCCTGGTTAGCCGCTATGGAATCTTCCAGGCTCCATCGTAGGCTCCCGGGACCACGCCCCTAGACTCCCCCCCCCATTGGCTGTGGCCAAAGCCAGCAGAACCAATCATCTACTTGCAGCTGTCACCTTTCCATGACGTCAGGGCCACGCCCCTGACTCGTCTCCCCATTGGCTGTGGCCAAAGCCAGCAGAACCAATCAACTACTTGCAGCTGTCACCTTCCCGTGACGTCAGGGCCACGCCCCTGACTCGTCTCCCCATTGGCTGTGGCCAAAGCCAGCAGAACCAATCATCTACTTGCAGCTGTCACCTTCCCGTGACGTCAGAGCCACGCCCCTAACTCGTCTCCCCATTGGATGTGGCCAAAGCCAGCAGAACCAATCATCTACTTACAGATGTCACCTTCCTGTGACGTCAGGGCCACGCCCCTGACTCGTCTCCCCATTGGCTGTGGCCAAAGCCAGCAGAACCAAACTTACAGCTGTCACCATCTCTCTTGCCCATCGAGGGGTGGGTTTGTGTGTGCTCCCAGATACCCCACAGCCCCCCGCTGGTGGCGCCAAGGGGCTTAGATGTCTGGGTTGACTGGGATCCTAGAGGCTGGAGCCAAGGGGTTTAGCTGTCTGTGTTGACTGGATCCTAGAGGCTGGAGCCAAGGGGTTTAGCTGTCTGTGTTGACTGGATCCTAGAGTCTGGAGCCAAGGGGTTTAGCTGTCTGTGTTGACTGGATCCTATAGCTGGCGCCAAGGGGTTTAGCTGTCTGTGTTGACTGGGATCCTAGAGGCTGGCGCCAAGGGGTTTAGCTGTCTGTGTTGACTGGGATCCTAGAGTCTGGAGCCAAGGGGTTTAGCTGTCTGTGTTGACTGGGATCCTAGAGTCTGGAGCCAAGGGGTTTAGCTGTCTGTGTTGACTGGGTTCCTAGAGTCTGGAGCCAAGCGGTTTAGCTGTCTGTGTTGACTGGATCCTATAGCTGGCGCCAAGGGGTTTAGCTGTCTGTGTTGAC
>NW_026891125.1:0-32610 GCF_015708825.2 Lethenteron reissneri
TTCTTCACGTTCTGCAGATGTAGATGCCACTGGTTCTTCACGTTCTGCAGATGTAGATGCCACTGGTTCTTCACGTTCTGCAGATGTAGATGCCACTGGTTCATCACGTTCTGCAGATGTAGATGCCACTGGTTCTTCACGTTCTGCAGATGTAGATGCCACTGGTTCTTCACGTTCTGCAGATGTAGATGCCACTGGTTCTTCACGTTCTGCAGATGTAGATGCCACTGGTTCTTCACGTTCTGTAGATGTAGATGCCACTGGTTCTTCACGTTCTGCAGATGTAGATGCCACTGGTTCTTCACGTTCTGCAGATGTAGATGCCACTGGTTCTTCACGTTCTGCAGATGTAGATGCCACTGGTTCTTCACGTTCTGCAGATGTAGATGCCACTGGTTCTTCACGTTCTGCAGATGTAGATGCCACTGGTTCTTCACGTTCTGCAGATGTAGATGCCACTGGTTCTTCACGTTCTGCAGATGTAGATGCCACTGGTTCATCACGTTCTGCAGATGTAGATGCCACTGGTTCTTCACGTTCTGCAGATGTAGATGCCACTGGTTCTTCACGTTCTGCAGATGTAGATGCCACTGGTTCTTCACGTTCTGCAGATGTAGATGCCACTGGTTCTTCACGTTCTGTAGATGTAGATGCCACTGGTTCTTCACGTTCTGCAGATGTAGATGCCACTGGTTCTTCACGTTCTGCAGATGTAGATGCCACTGGTTCTTCAGTTCTGCAGATGTAGATGCCACTGGTTCTTCACGTTCTACAGATGTAGATGCCACTGGTTCTTCACGTCTGTAGATGTAAATGCCACTGGTTCTTCACGTTCTGCAGATGTAGATGCCACTGGTTCTTCACGTTCTGTAGATGCCACTGGTTCTTCACGTTCTGCAGATGTAGATGCCACTGGTTCTTCACGTTCTACAGATGTAGATGCCACTGGTTCTTCACGTTCTGCAGATGTAGATGCCACTGGTTCTTCACGTTCTGTAGATGTAGATGCCACTGGTTCTTCACGTTCTGCAGATGTAGATGCCACTGGTTCTTCACGTTCTGCAGATGTAGATGCCACTGGTTCTTCACGTTCTGCAGATGTAGATGCCACTGGTTCTTCACGTTCTGCAGATGTAGATGCCACTGGTTCTTCACGTTCTGCAGATGTAGATGCCACTGGTTCATCACGTTCTGCAGATGTAGATGCCACTGGTTCTTCACGTTCTGCAGATGTAGATGCCACTGGTTCTTCACGTTCTGCAGATGTAGATGCCACTGGTTCTTCACGTTCTGCAGATGTAGATGCCACTGGTTCTTCACGTTCTGCAGATGTAGATGCCACTGGTTCTTCACGTTCTGCAGATGTAGATGCCACTGGTTCTTCACGTTCTGTAGATGTAGATGCCACTGGTTCTTCACGTTCTGCAGATGTAGATGCCACTGGTTCTTCACGTTTGCAGATGTAGATGCCACTGGTTCTTCACGTTCTGCAGATGTAGATGCCACTGGTTCTTCACGTTCTACAGATGTAGATGCCACTGGTTCTTCACGTTCTGCAGATGTAGATGCCACCGGTTCTTCACGTTCTGCAGATGTAGATGCCACTGGTTCTTCACGTTCTACAGATGTAGATGCCACTGGTTCTTCTCGCTCTGTAGATGTAGATGCCACTGGTTCTTCACGTTCTGCAGATGTAGATGCCACTGGTTCTTCACGTTCTGCAGATGTAGATGCCACTGGTTCTTCACGTTCTGCAGATGTAGATGCCACTGGTTCTTCACGTTCTACAGATGTAGATGCCACTGGTTCTTCTCGCTCTGTAGATGTAAATGCCACTGGTTCTTCACGTTCTGCAGATGTAGATGCCACTGGTTCTTCACGTTCTGCAGATGGAGATGCCACTGCAAACAGAAAATCCAAGAAAAAGACAGTAAAATATCGCAGAAAAAACATTGAGATGTGGGTGACTAAAATTGGTCTGAAATGGTCTAGAATAAGTAAGGGCACTGATAAGGGGTTGACAGATATGGTCCCTGATTTTAAATAGTCGAAGGTCCGAACCTCTTCTCAGATTTAGAACGCAAAAAAACCCACCGCTTCTTCCGGAAGATTTCTACCGCAACGAAACCAACGAAATCAAGCAGCATCCGGAAGATGCCCAGTGTTTAATGACTGCGTGAGTCGCAAGGAGGTGTAGCAGCAGCAGCAACTATAGCAGCAGCATCAACAACAACAGCAGCAACAGCAACAACAGCAGCAACATCATCAACAACAGCAACAACAACAGCAACAGCAGCAGCAGTCGAGAGGCGCTGTTCCACGTGTCCACACCACGTGACACACGGACATCAACGCTTCGCTCAGCGTGAGTGTGGGCCTAGTGGGTCGCACACGTGGATAGAGCCTGGGGTGGGCCTAGGTCTGCACGTGTTGTTGTGGGTGTGTGGTCTGGGTGTGGTGTGACTGTGTGTGGTGTGTGTGTGTGGTCTGGGTGTGGTGTGACTGTGTGTGGTGTGGTGTGTGTGGTCTGGGTGTGGTGTGACTGTGTGTGGTGTGGTGTGTGTGGTCTGGGTGTGGTGTGACTGTGTGTGGTGTGTGTGTGTGTGGTCTGGGTGTGGTGTGACTGTGTTGGTGTGGTGTGTGTGGTCTGGGTGTGGTGTGACTGTGTGTGGTGTGGTGTGTGTGGTCTGGGTGTGGTGTGACTGTGTGTGGTGTGTGTGTGTGGTCTGGGTGTGGTGTGACGTGTGTGGTGGTGTGTGTGTGTGTGGTCTGGGTGTGGTGTGACTGTGTGTGGTGTGTGTGGTCTGGGTGTGGTGTGACTGTGTGTGGTGTGTGTGTCTGTGTGTGGTCTGGGTGTGGTGTGACTGTGTGTGGTGTGGTGTGTGTGGTCTGGGTGTGGTGTGACTGGTGTGTGTGTGTGTGTGGTCTGGGTGTGGGTGACTGTGTGTGGTGTGGTGTGTGTGGTCTGGGTGTGGTGTGACTGTGTGTGGTGTGGTGTGTGTGGTCTGGTGTGGTGGTGACTGTGTGGGGTGTGTGGTCTGGGTGTGGTGTGACTGTGTGTGGTGTGTGTGTGTGTGTGTGGTCTGGGTGTGGTGTGACTGTGTGTGGTGTGTGTGGTCTGGGTGTGGTGTGACTGTGTGTGGTGTGTGTGTCTGTGTGTGGTCTGGGTGTGGTGTGACTGTGTGTGTGTGTGTGTGTGGTCTGGGTGTGGTGTGACTGTGTGTGGTGTTGTGTGTGTGGTCTGGGTGTGGTGTGACTGTGTGTGGTGTGGTGTGTGGTCTGGGTGGGTGTGACTGTGTGTGGTGTGGTGTGTGTGGTCTGGGTGTGGTGTGACTGTGTGTGTGGGTGGTGTGTGGTCTGGGTGTGGTGTGACTGTGTGGTGTGGTGTGTGTGGTCTGGGTGTGGTGTGACTGTGTGTGGTGTGGTGTGTGTGGTCTGGGTGTGGTGTGACTGTGTGGTGTGGTGTGTGTGGTCTGGGTGTGGTGTGACTGTGTGTGGTGTGGTGTGTGTGGTCTGGGTGTGGTGTGACTGTGTGTGGTGTGTGTGTGGTGTGTGTCTGTGTGTGGTGTGTGTGGTGTGTGTGACTGTGTGTGGTGTGTGTGTGTCTCTGTGTGTGGTGTGACTGTGTGTGGTGTGTGTGTGTGACTGTGGTGTGTGTGTGTGTCTCTGTGTGTGGTGTGACTGTGTGGTGTGTGTGACTGTGTGTGTGGTGTGTGTGACTGTGTGTGGTGTGTGTGTGGTGTGTGTGTGTGTGTGTGTGTGGTGTGTGTGTGTGACTGTGTGTGGTGTGTGTGTGTGACTGTGTGTGTGGTGTGTGTGGTGTGTGTGGTGTGTGTCTGTGTGTGTGGTGTGTGTGACTGTGTGTGACTGTGTGTGTGACTGTGTGTGGTGTGTGTGTGATTGTGTCTGTGGTGTGTGTGTGGTGGGTGTGGTGTGTGGTGACTGTGTGTGTGGTGTGTGTGTGTGGTGTGTGTGGTGTGCGTGACTGTGTGTGTGACTGTGTGTGGTGTGTGTGTGATTGTGTCTGTGGTGTGTGTGTGGTGTGGTGTGTGTGTGGTGTGTGTGTGTGATTGTGTCTGTGGTGTGTGTGTGATTGTGTGTGTGGTGTGTGGTGTGGGGTGTGTGGTGTGTGTGACTGTGTGTGACTGTGTGTGTGTGTCTCTGTGTGTGTGGTGTGTGTGGTGTGTGTTTGTGACTGTGTGTGGTGTGTGTGATTGTGTCTGTGGTGTGTGTGTGTGTGTGTCTGTGGTGTATGTTGTGTGTGTGTGTGTGTTTGTGACTGTGTGGTGTGTGTGTGTTTGTGACTGTGTAGTGGTGTGTGTGTGTGTGTGTGTGGTGTGTGTGTTATGGTGTGTGTTAGTGGTGTGTGGGGTGTGTGTGTGTGTGGTGTGATGTGTGTGTGTGAGGTGTGTGTGGTGGTGTGTGTGGGGTGTGTGTGTGACTGTGTGTGTGGGTGTGTTTGTGACTGTGTGTGGTGTGTGTGTGTAGTGTGTGTGGTGTGTGTGTGTGTTTGTGACTGTGTGTTGTGGTGTGTGTGTGTGTGGTGTGTGTGGGGTGTGTGTGTGTTGGTGTGACTGTGTCTGTGGTGTGTGTGTGACTGTGTGTGTGGTGTGTGTGGTGGTGTGTGTGGTGTGTGTGTGTGGTGTGTGGTGTGTGTGTGTAGTGTGGTGTGTGTGTGGTGTGTGGTGTGGTGTGTGGGGTGTGTGTGGTGGTGTGTGGGTGTGTGTAGTGTGTGGTGTGTGTGTGTGGTGTGTGTGTGGTGGTGTGGTGTGTGGTGGTGTGTGGTGTGTGTGGTGTGTGGTGTGTGGTGTGGGTGGTGTGGTGTGTGTGGTGACTGTGTAGTGGTTAGCGCTGCGACGATTCCCTCACGGCTAACACCAGTGACGATTATCTGAACCGGTCCTGGGCCTCCCTAGGCCGACTCAGCCTCAAATGACTTCGTTTTCTCGCTCTCTCTCTCTCAGGCCTCTGTGTGAACTCCCCAGAAGTTCGGAACGACGTTGAGCCAAGACTCGGTGTGAGTGATTTTGTCGCTCACTCACTCACTAAAACACTCGCTTACACGCACTCTTACTCACTACCCTCATCAGTACCTTCACTCAGTCACTGAAACACTCGCTTACACTCACTCACACACTACCCTCATCAGTACCCTCACTCAGTCGCCACCCTCACTATTCTCACTCACTACCCTACTACTACCCTGGACCACGTAGTTCGTGAAGCCTTCCATGGCTGTACCGGAGGAATCTTCATCGTAACAGATCAAGTGGGAGGCTGATCGATGCCCGGGTGCGGTAGAGGGATGGCTCCCTATTCTCAATGAAGTTACGTATTCCGATGATCTGGTAATTGCTGCTCACTCAGAGGAGGAGTTGGAGGCGCTGCTGAACCTGGAGTGTGCCACAAGGAGGTGGGGCTTTACCATCAGACCCACCAAAACGAAGCACCTGCCTTGGTATTTTATGCCATCAAACAATCCACCCCCTCACTCCCCGTTGGTGATGGGGCAGTTGTGGAGAATTTTCCACACCTGGGCAGCGCGATTATGACCACCTCCGCTTTGACAGCAGAGGTCTCGCTCCGAATCGGTCGAGCTGAATTTACTTTCAACGGCTGCACAAATACACTGTGCGACGCTGCCTGGTCTGTCGCCCCACACAAAGTTTCGAGGCTTCTCGACCACGTTCATTCCCTCCCTTCGCAGTGCTTGTGAAACGCTGATGGCGGTTGTACCCGATGGCGGTTGACGCCGATGGCGGTGACGGTTGTGACGTTCCAGGTTTGCGCCCCTGCACTGCCGACCGTCGCTCGGGCAGGAAGAAGCTCAACCGGAGAAGCTTCGATGGAGAGAGGGGCAAGCAGAGAGCCAGGGGGGAGTAGAGGTCAAGGCAGAGAGGGGCCTCGACATTTGCAAGAAGGGAGAGACAAGGGGACCGCGCGACGCGCCGGGGCAGAGCGTGCGGTGCGCGCCGATGGCGGAGAGAGCAGCAGAGGCAGGACGCGGAGAGGGCCGGTGGGACAGAGAGGGGGCAAGATGCAGAACCATGAGAGTGGTGGGTCAGGCAGTAGATCGGGACAGATTTGAAAGGGGAGACAGGCCGTGGTGGCTAGAGAGAGAGACGTCGAAAGCAGAACGAGAGACAGCGAGGGGAGGGAGGCAGGGGGGAGAGGCAGGGAGGGGAGGGAGGCAGGGGGGAGAGGCAGGGATGCCGGGGGAGGGATGGAGGGAGGCCTGAGAGATCAGATGGCGATAGACCTAGCCGGCGCTGCTGAGACACTAGCACGGGTTTTGTCGTTTAAACCGCGTGGGGGAGGAAGTGAGGGAGCAGGAGGGTGGGAATAGAGACCCAGAGATGAACATCCTCACCCAGACACTCACTCACCCACTCACTAACTCACCCAGACACTCACTCACCCACTTACTAACTCACCCAGACACTCACTCACCCACTCACTAACTCACCCAGACACTCACTCACCCACACTAACTCACCCAGACACTCACCCACTCACTAACTCACCCAGACACTCACTCACCCACTCACTAACTCACCCAGACACTCACTCACCCACTCACTAACTCACCCAGACCTCACTCACCCACTTACTAACTCACCCAGACCTCACTCACCCACCACTAACTCACCCAGACACTCACTCACCCACTTACTAACTCACCCAGACACTCACCCACTCACTAACTCACCCAGACACTCACTCACCCACTCACTAACTCACCAGACACTCACTCACCCACTCACTAACTCACCCAGACACTCACTCACCCTTATAACTCACCCAGACACTCACTCACCCACTCACTAACCACCCAGACACTCACTCACCCACTTACTAACTCACCCAGACACTCACCCACTTACTAACTCACCCAGACACTCACTCACCCACTCACTAACTCACCCAGACACTCACTCACCCACTCACTAACTCAACCAGACACTCACTCACCCACTCACTAACTCACCCAGACACTCACTCACCCACTCACTAACTCACCCAGACACTCACTCACCCATTCACATCCTCCACCCACCCACTCATCGTTCACTCACCCAGCCATTCACCCACACTCCACCCACTCACTCACCCCCACACTTACCCACTTACTCCTGCCCACTCACTCACCCACTAACTCACCAGACACTCACTCACCCACTCACTCCTCCACCCACTCATCGATTCACTCACCCAGACACTCACCCACTCACCCACTCACTCCCCCACACCTACCCACTTACTCACTGACCCACTCACTCACCCACTCACTAACTCACCCAGACACTCACCCACTCACTAACTCACCCGCTTACTCACCCACTAACTCACCCACTAACTCACCCAGACACTCACTCACCCACTCACTCACCCACTAACTCACCCATACACTCACTCACCCACTCACTCCTCCACCCACCCACTCATCGATTCACTCACCCAGCCATTCACCCACACACTCACCCACTCACTCACCCCCCACTTACCCACTTACTCACTGACCCACTCACTAACTCACCGCTTACTCACCCCCACTCCATCCTCCACCCCCCTCATCAATTCACTCACCCAGCCATTCACCCACTCACTCACCTCCCCACTCACCCCCACACCTACCCACTTACTCACTGACCCACTCACTAACTCACCCAGACACTCACTCACCCACTCACTCCTCCACCACCCACACATCAATTCACTCACCCAGCCATTCACCCACTCACTCACCTCCCCACTCACCCCCACACCTACCCACTTACTCACTGACCCACCATTCACTCACCCAGACACTCACTCACCCACTCACTCCTCCACCCAACCACATCAATTCACTCACCCAGCCATTCACCCACTCACTCACCTCCCCACTCACCCCACACCTACCCACTTACTCCTGACCCACTCATTCACTCACCACTAACTCACCCCTTACTCACCCATCGACTCCTCCACCCCCACTCATCCATTCACTCCCCAGCCATTCACCCACACACTCACCCACTCACTCACCCCCACACCTACCCACTTACTCACTGACCCACTCACCCACTCACTACCTCACCCAGACACTCACTCACGCCACTCACTCCTCCACTCACTCCTCCACCCACCCATTCAATCGATTCACTCACCCAGCCTCACCCACACACTCACCACTCACCTCACCCCCACACTTATCCACTATACTCACTGACCCACTCACTCACCCAATCACTAACTCACCCATACACTCACACCACTACACTCACCCACCCACTCACTCACCCACTAACTCACCCAGACACTCACTCACCCACACACTCACCCACTCACTCACCCCCACACTTACCCACTTACTCACTGACCCCACTCACTCACCCCACTCACAACTCACCCAGACACTCACTCCCACTAACTCACCCACCCACTCACTCACCCACTAACTCACTCCCAGGACACTCACTCACCCACTCCATCCTTCCACCCAGACCTCACGTCACCCACCTCACTAACCTCACCCGCTTACTCATCCCACTCACTAACTCACCCAGACACTCAATCACCCACTCACTCTTCCACCCACCCAATCATCGATTCACTCACACAGCCATTCACCCACACACTCACCCATTCACTCACCCCCACACTTACCCACTTACTCACTACCCACTTACTCACCCACTCACTAACTCACCACTCACTAACTCACCCAGACACTCACTCACCCACTCACTCCTCCACCCACTCATCGATTCACTCATCCAGACCATTCACCCACACACTCACCCACTCACCCCCACACTACCCACTTACTCACTGACCCACTCACTCACCCACTCCACTAACTCACTGACCCACTCACTCACCCACTCACTAACTCACCAGACACTTACTCACCCACTCACTCCTCCACCCACCACACCCATCGATTCACTCACCCAGCCATTCACAACACACCTCACCCACTCACTCACCCCCACACTTACCCACTTACTCACTCCACCCACTCACTCACCCACTCACTAACTCACTGACCCACTCACTCACTCACCCACTAACTCACCCGCTTACTCACCCACTCACTCCTCCACCCACCCACTCATCAATTCACTCACCCAGCCATTCACCCACACACTCACCCACTCACTCACCCCCACACCTACCCACTTACTCACTGACCCACTCATTCACTCACCCACTCACTAATTCACCCGCTTACTCACCCGCTCACTCACCCGCTCACTCACCCGCTCACTCATTCACCCACTAACTCACCCGCTTACTCACCCGCTCACTCACTCACCCCCTCATTCATTTTTTCCCCCAAAGATGTCCAGCGAGTGACTCCGACAATCTATACAGCATTCTCGTTACAACAGACGATGATGTGGGCTAGCAAGCACCTGACAACGGCACGTTGAGCAAAACGTTGGACGCCACGTTTGATAGAATTGGGTGACATTGTTCATTACTGTGCCAAGGCGGGATTCGAAGCGGTCTCAATACGGGGCTCATGAGTGACTGCGTTTGTTACTCCGTGCCTGCTTGTAACAGCCAAACAGCGGAATAAAACCCATTGCATTTAGAGGATCTTGTCCCTTGTAATGCTTTGAATGTTGAACTGTGTCCATGTATATACAGAACAGAACAAACATACATTCATCTTCTTGGTTCTTTCGGTAAAGCCACGTAGAATGGAAGTAATAAAATAATAAAATAAAACATAATAAAATAAAATAATTCTCACGACGTTTCGGCCACAACGCAAGCAGCCGTCCTCAGGTGAAACCAGGTCTGTTGGGGAGACAGCGTCTGAATGAAACAAGCTCGTGTGCTGTTTCATTCAGACTCTGTCGCCTCGACAGACCTGGTCTTCACCTGAGGACGGCTGCTTGCATTGTGGCCGAAACGTCGTGAGAATAATTTTATTGTGTTTTATTTTTATTATTTTATTCCCTTCTACGTGACGACTTTACCGAAAGAACCAAGAAGATGAATCCCTGCAGTCACGAAAGAAGCTTTAAATCGAAACATACATTCATTTGATCAACAACTTATTTCGGTAAATTACAAATTGTAAAAGAAAAGTCTTCATTTGACATGAAGGTAACTTGAGGCCTAATGCTAAGAAGGCGCTAAACGTTCCCGCTGGTCTGGGTTTTTCTCGTAATAAGTATAACCCGTAAAACAAAGTTTTTCACTCTAAATCCTTTATATGCGTGGCGGCTAGAGTCCTCTCGTCCCTCTGGCTTGAGATGGCTGCCACCTATGGGTCAGATGATTGTCTGCCAGTATTAAGCAATTGGTAATTAAATATTTAATTTGTTTTCCCTAAACAGTGTACAATTTTGGAAAAAAAATTTCACGAACATTAATTGTCACGCACAACGAGTCTTGTGTGTGCCAAAATGTCATCTCGATTGGATCACGGAAGTGCGTTAAAAAACGACCGAAAGATTTGCACGGTCGTAAGCAAGCACGCAAGCAAGCGAACTTAATATAAGGATTTAAAAATGCACTTTAGGTTGTCCATCAGTTCTGCAATATATGTACCCCATGGTAAAAGGTCTCGAGACCTCCCCGAGGCACAAATCAGACCGCCTGGCGTTGCAGCAGCGGTTTCTAATACGAACTTCTAAAAATGTTAATTAGGCAATTCACGTTGAAAGAATGATTCTAATTTTTAAGTTCAACACAACAACAGTTCCGATTTAAAGCTTTCGTGACTGCAGGGATTCATCTTCTTGGTTCTTTCAGTAAAGTCACGTAGAATGGAAATAATAAAATAATAAAAATGCAACATAATACATAATATAAATCGAAAAAAAAAAGACTTTGCTATAACTGTTGTTGTTCTTCTTGGTTCTTCCAGCTGAGGCTGCGGTGTCTTAAATATTGGAAGAGGTCACCCCCTGTGAGTGGCTGGCTGAGGTGCCATCTGTTGAGGAAGTACTGAAGGTGATCCGGAGTTTGAGACCAGGAAAGGCACTGGGCAGAGATGATCTCCCAAGAGAAATGCTGAGGGAGGGTGGCATTTGTGTACAGACTGCCCTATATGACATCATAACAACAGTCTGGACCGCTGGATGGGTTCCGCAGGATTGGAAGGATGCCCTGGTGGTCCCCCTCTTTAAGAAGGGGGACCGCACAGACTGTAACAACTACAGGGGCATCTCACTCCTCAGTGTGTCGGGAAAGGTCCTGGCAAGGGTTATTCAACATCGCCTTGCTAGGCACGCTGAAGAGAGGCTTGCGGAGCCCCAATGCGGTTTCAGGAAAGGGCGGTCCTGCACAGATGCCATATTTTCTGTCTGTCTGCTACAGCAGAGGTGTAGGGAATTTCAGCAAGACCTACATCTCTGCTTTATTGACCTGGTCAAGGCCTATGATACCATCAGTAGGACTGGACTCTGGGTTGTTCTTCGTGCTTTCGAAGTCCATGACCCTCTGCTCACGATCATTAAGGGCCTTCATGATGGTGAGCGGGCCCGGGTTAAACTACGTGGCCAGGAGTCAGAGCCTTTCCCTGTACACCTTGGGGTTCGACAGGGATGTCCTCATTATTTAACATCTATTTTGACCACGTAGTTCGTGATGCCTTCAATAGCTGTACCTGGGGGAATCTCCATTTCGTACAGATATAATGGGAGGCTGATCAATGCCCGGGTGCGATCAAGGGATGCCTCCCTATTGCTCAACCATGTTATGTATGCCGATGCTCTGGTGATTGCTGCTCACTGCTGCTGAACCTGGAGCTTGCCACTAAGAGGTGGGGCCTTATCATCACCCCCACCAAAACTAATCACCTGCCTGGGTATTTTGTACCATCGAAGAATCCACACCCACAACTCCCAATTGGTGATGGGGCAGTTGTGGAGAGATTGCCGAGATTCCCATACCTGGGCAGTGTGCTCATGACCAGCTCCGGTTTATCAGCAGAGGTCTCACTCCAAATCAGTCAAGCGCCATTATCTTTTCATCGGCTGCATTACGCTGTGTGGAAGCTACCTGGTCTCTCGCTCCGCATGAAGCTCCAGGTCTTCTCGGCCACGGTATTCCCTCCCTTCTCTACGCTTGCGAAACATGTGTGTGCCTGCCTTTGAGCAACGCCGGGTACTTACCGCTAGTGTAGAATAAAACTTTCAGCGATACTCTGTCGGCCCATGCCGAACTCAGCTCTTAACAACACATTGTCCCTTAAATTTCGATTTAAATTTTTCGTGACTGCAGGGATTCATCTTCTTGGTTCTTTCGGTAAAGTCACGTAGAAGGGAAGTATAAAAAAAAGGTGAAGAAGACGGCTGCTTGCGTTGTGGCTGAAACGTCGTGAGAATTATTTGATTTTATTATGTTTTTATTTTTATTATTTTATTACTTCCCTTCTACGTGACTTTACCGAAAGAACCAAGAAGACATTGTCCCTTCTCTTCTCTACGAGAGACACTGATGGTTGATGTTGGTGCCTGCTCCCTCGTAAGACTGAACAGCTTGAACTGTGTCCGTGCTTAAATGAAAATTCAGCCACCTCGGCTCTGCCTTTCTCACAAAGGACCGGGATTTCCTTTGACGTCGCTTTGCTGTGGGGGAAGTTGGACGTGTGTCCGTGTGTGTTCCGATTCGTTAAGCCATCTGTTCAGTCTCCTTCCCCAAGCCATCTTTTCATCCTTATTCTTAGGTTTTTTCGGTAAAGTCACGTAGGTAAAACATTACTTGATACAGCTGTCGTGGCTGTGACGGTTCCACCTGAAGACGGAAGCTTGTGTTGCCTCTGAAACGTCGTGATTTTTATTTTATTTAACTTTTTTTAATTTTAATGTTTTACCTACACGGTGACTTTACCGAAAAACCCTAAGAATATGAATCCTTGCAGTCACGAAAGCTTCAAATTTAGAATCTTTTCATCCGTGGAAAACAGATGCCCAAACTGCAATAAAACTTTCTGTGAGAGCCACTTCACCCGCTCCCCCCCCCCTCTTTCCTCGCCTTGGGTGTTACATTATTTGCTATCACATGCTGCGGGAAGACAAAGGCGGCTAGGAGGCTCTTTTCCTATGGAATACATTACATCTTGGTTAGGTATGATTGATCTTCTTGGTTCTTTCGGTAAAGTCACGTAGAAGGGAAGTAATAAAATAATAAAAATAAAACATAATAAAATAATTCTCACTTTTTTAATTTTTTAATTTTTATTTTATTATTTTATTACTTCCCTTCTACGTGACTTTACCGAAAGAACCAAGAAGATGAATCCCTGCAGTCACGAAAGAAGCTTTACATCGAAATGTAGGTATGATTGACTTATTTCACCTTTTATTCTTCTGGATGACCCTTGGTCTAATACTTCATAATTATTATTTGGCTTGTGTTTGTTCAAGATTTGTGATTGAGCATTGTCATTACCACGTATATTCATAAGGTTTTATTAACCTTCGTTCCCCCGCCTGTATCCAGGGTTTGTGCTGTTTTTTCGGTAAAGTCACGTAGGTAAAACATTAAAATTAATAAAAGTAAAATAAAATAAAATCACGACGTTTCTGGAAGCAACACAAGCTTCCGTCTTTTTTTTTTACTTGATACAGCTGTCGGGCTGTGACGGTTCCACCTGAAGACGGAAGCTTGTGTTGCTTCCGAAACGTCGTGATTTTTTTATTTTATTTTACTTTTATTAATTTTAATGTTTTACCTACACGGTGACTTTACCGAAAAACCCTAAGAATATGAATCCTTGCAGTCACGAAAGCTTCAAATCTAGAATCTTTTCATCCGTGGAAAACAGATGCCCAAACTGCAATAAAACTTTCTGTGAGAGCCACTTCACCCGCTCCCCCCCCTCTTTCCTCGCCTTGGGTGTTACATTATTTGCTATCACATGCTGCGGGAAGACAAAGGCGGCTAGGAGGCTCTTTTCCTATGGAATACATTACATCTTGGTTAGGTATGATTGATCTTCTTGGTTCTTTCGGTAAAGTCACGTAGAAGGGAAGTAATAAAATAATAAAAATAAAACATAATAAAATAATTCTCACTTTTTTAATTTTTTAATTTTTATTTTATTATTTTATTACTTCCCTTCTACGTGACTTTACCGAAAGAACCAAGAAGATGAATCCCTGCAGTCACGAAAGAAGCTTTACATCGAAATGTAGGTATGATTGACTTATTTCACCTTTTATTCTTCTGGATGACCCTTGGTCTAATACTTCATAATTATTATTTGGCTTGTGTTTGTTCAAGATTTGTGATTGAGCATTGTCATTACCACGTATATTCATAAGGTTTTATTAACCTTCGTTCCCCCGCCTGTATCCAGGGTTTGTGCTGTTTTTTCGGTAAAGTCACGTAGGTAAAACATTAAAATTAATAAAAGTAAAATAAATAAAAATCACGACGTTTCTGGAAGCAACACAAGCTTCCGTCTTTTTTTTTTACTTGATACAGCTGTCGGGCTGTGACGGTTCCACCTGAAGACGGAAGCTTGTGTTGCTTCCGAAACGTCGTGATTTTTTTATTTTATTTTACTTTTATTAATTTTAATGTTTTACCTACGTGACTTTACCGAAAAAACCTAAGAATATGAATCCTTGCAGTCACGAAAGCTTCAAATGTAGAATTTGTGCTGTTTGTTCTCGAGTTATCTGATATCCCGAGGTTAGAGAATTACGCTTTGGCTTAAGAACGTCCCTGTCTAGCCAGAATTCATTATTTGCGTTTGACCTGCATTGAGGTGGTTCCACACAGCATGGGTGGAGGAATAGGTGCGTGAAGTTCATGGGAACAGGAACCTTGGTGGCGATCAAACTGTGGTAAGGGGGTGACCGACGGCCTGCACACGAGCTACTGGAGTGATCTGGTGAGCGCTCAATCATCAATCAACCTCGCCGCTTACGTCGAATTCTACCAAGGGCAGCGAGGTAAGAATGGACACTCCATCCCAGACAACGTCGGTATTCCAACGTCGGCCCAATGTGTGCTCGCAGTAATAATTGTGCAGCGTTAAAGAAGGCTTGAATAAATAAATGACCAATGCAACCTCTCCATGGGGTGAAAGTCTTGAGGCAGCTTATAGCCTGGCCTGTTGTCACCCCAGTGCGGCCTTGAGATCTCTGCACGATATCACGCGTGAGCAATACATTTAAGCAGGGGCGGTTTCTTCATTAGGGCGATTGGGCGACGCACCACCAATGTCATTCAACCAGAGTCACGCTAGCCGTCACTGTGCCTCAGCGTCATGTCACATTCTGTGGAGTATCGCCTCTTTTTGGGCGATTTCACTCCGGCTGAGAATCGCCCCGAGTGTTCCCGTAGACTTACATTCAAAGATGGTTTTTTTCGAACGGGGGGCGTTGCAATGCATTCTCTACGGCTTCCGGGAGGGCAAGCCCTAACGTGCTTACGTCATCACACGTAAGCACGTTTCAGTCAACAATATTATTTGTCGCCACCTAGTGGAATCTTTAATAAAAGAAACTGAGTGGATTATAATAATAGTGAGTATAGAAACAAACAAGATGTATTGTAAGAGTCACTTTATTTTTCATTAATATTAAAGAAGTGAAGTTGCCTTTACATGCTTAAGCTGTTAATGTATCCATTGCATGGGTGGACCTTATCCTTATCAATCATCCAGACATTTGCCCCCCCTGAGAGATTTTGCAGGAGCCGCCACTGGGTCACGGCACTCGGCGATTCTCTCGTTGAAGTCACGCAGGTAGACAAAGCCGTAGATCACGACGTTCCATCGCCACGCGAGCCATCGTCATTAGGTGCGGGACAGCAGCAGCAGCAGGAGGACTGCTGACGTATAGGAGATAGAGCCGCTGCTGCAGCTGCTACTGCTGCTGCTGTTGTTACTGCTGCTGCAGCTGCTGCTACTGCTGTTGCAGCTGCTGCAGCTGCTACTGCTGCTACTACTGCAGCTGCTGCTGTTGTTACTGCTGCTGCAGCTGCTGCTGCTACTACTGCAGCTGCTGTTGTTACTGCTGCTGCAGCTGCTACTGCTGCAGCTGCTACTGCTGCTGCAGCTGCTACTGCTGCTGCTACTGCTGCTACTGCTGCTGCTACTGCTGCTACTGCTGCTGCAGCTGCTACTGCTGCTGCAGCTGCTGCTACTGCTGCTGCAGCTGCTGCTACTGCTGCTGCTGCTATTGCTGCTGCAGCTACTGCTGCTGCAGCTGCTGCTACTGCTGCTGCAGCTGCTGCTACTGCTGCTGCAGCTGCTGCTACTGCTGCTGCTGCTACTGCTGCTGCAGCTGCTGCTATTGCTGCTGCAGCTGCTGCTACTGCTGCTGCAGCTGCTGCTACTGCTGCTACTGCTGCTGCTACTGCTGCTGCAGCTGCTGCTACTGCTGCTGCAGCTGCTGCTACTGCTGCTACTGCTGCAGCTGCTGCTGCAGCTGCTGTTACTGCTACTGCTGCTGCAGCTGCTGCTGCTGTCGCTGCTGCTGCAGCTGCTGCTGTTGCTGCTGCTGCTACTACTGCTGCTTCTGCAGCTGCTGCTGCAGCTGCTGTTACTGCTACTGCTGCTTCTGCAGCTGCTGCTGCTGCTGCTGCTTCTGCAGTTGCAGCACAAGTAGCAGCAGTAGCAGCAGCAATCTTCAACGAGTGGTGGGTCGGTGGTGATTGGCTTAGAGCTGGAGGGGGAGTGGCTTAGAGCTGGAGGGGGGAGTGGCTTCGAGCTGGAGGCGAGTAGCTGAGAGCACGTGGTGCACAGCACGTGTTGCAAAACACGTGCTACTGCTCCAGCTGTTGCTACATCCACGGAGGGTGACCCACAGATACAACTCCCGCCCGGCCGCCTTTGTCTCTCTCAGCGCCACACGCAGGTACAGGCTGCTGCTGCTGCTGCTGGAGAGATCAGCTGTAGGTGCCAGGCTAGGTGCACGTATCTCTAGAAGAAGAAGAAGACGTGTCTATAGATGTGGCACGTGTCTCTAGATGTGTAGTTTTCGTCACTGCGAGTATCCACAATCGGTGGTGTTATTCTGTGAAGTTGTTGTTACTTTATGTTGACCCACGTGACTTCACCGAGTAGAGTAGGTGCACGTGCAGGGCTGTCAAGCAGCACGTGCAGTAGGCCTCGGCAAGGTAAGGTAATTCTAGATTTGAAGCTTTCGTGACTGCAATGATTAATATTCTTAGGTTTTTTCGATAAAGTCACGTAGGTAAAAACATTAAAAAGTAAAATAAAATAAAAATCACGACGTTTCGGAGGCAACACAAGCTTCCATTTTCAGGTGGTACCGTCACAGCCACGACAGCCGTATCAAGTAAACGAGAGATTGCAGAAGCTACCACTCCGTTTATATAATGGTTATATAATGGTTATATAAACGGAGTGGTAGCTCCTACAATCTCTCATTCACTTGATACAGCTGTCGTGGCTGTGACGGTTCCACCTAAAGACGGAAGCTTGTGTTGCCTCCGAAACGTCGTGATTTTTTATTTTATTTTTTAATGTTTTTACCTACCTGGTGACTTTACCGAAAAAACCTAAGAATAAGGTAAGGTAATTTACCCTTGTTACCGGGTACAAGGGGTCAAGGTAAAGGGTAAAGATGTCGACATGCCAAGGGGTAAAGGTCAAGTGTGCAGGGTAAAGGTCGCTAGGGAGAGTTACACGGTAGGGTAAAGGTTGCGTGAAGTGTTACGCGGTAAACACGGCTCCTTGTTTAGCGCTAGAAGCTCCGTGGCGCAGTCTGTGGCCTCCGTATAATAAGTAATATTTGTAGAAACTTTTTTTAAACACGCTTTTATTAAATGTACTACTCGTAATGGCAGAACTCCCCAACGTAAGGGACCGTGGCCAATTACAGCCAACGTCAGTTGAGCGTGGACAATTAGACCCAAGCCGAAACATAACGTGTAGAAAATATTGTTTAAAAATAAGTTTTTTTTATTTTCAATGATAGAATATCGTGTTGTCATCAGTATGACACAAGTATACCAAGTTTGCAGTCGATATCACATTGGGAAGTGGGTTAAAATTGAGTTACAAGATTTGAAGATACAACAACAACAGACAGAGTGAGTTCAAAGAAAGCGTGTACAATTGGAATCATCGAGAATATTCTATATGTATAAAGCGTTCTACCTTAAAGCATTTACCGTTATATACCTTGTTCATGTCGTAGTAGTACCTCAGTAATTACCCTGTAATCGGGTCATTTGTATGGGGTAAGGGTAAAAGGTAGGGTAGAGTGGTTGTATGGGGTAAGGGTAAAAGGTAGGGTCGTTGCTTTTTACCTTTTACCTTACCTGCTAAAGGGTAAAAGATAAGGTAGAGTGATTGTATTGTGGTAAGGTAGAAGGTAGAGTAAAGGTAGGCTCGTTGTTGTTGACCTTTTACCTGTTACCTTACCTGCTAAAGGGTCAAAGGTAATGGTAGAGTGATTGTATTGTGGTAAGGTAAAAGGTAGGGTAAAGGTAGGCTCGTTGCTTTTTACTTTAAAATTTTACCTTACCTTGTCGAGGCCTACGTGCAGTGAAACCCTGGATTGCGATTAACTTGGTCTCGAGTGTTTTGCAAATAAGCAATTAAAACAAATATATTGATCAACCAGCGAGGTCTTGCAACAGGAGAAGTTTCATTGTTGAAGTGGCACAGACAGACCCCAGTGAGCCCAGAGATGGCAGTGGCTCCGTTCGTGGCAGTGAAAGTAGTCCTACACAATCACCCTCCTCCTCCTCCTCTCTCTCGTCTCCACGATTACATGTCATGGATACATTCGATTACTTTATACTGGTAGGAACGAAGTGGACCAGACCACCAATAGATTAATGTGTCCGTCCGTCCGTCCGTCTGTCCGACAAGATGGCCGCCCGCTCCCCCTGCGATATGTGAACTAAACAAGATGGCCGTCGCTTCCGGCGCCTCACGGCGAAACTTTAAACTTCGCTTCAAATTTACTTCACTGAAATGCAGCACGTTTTTTTTTTAACAAAGAGACAGATACATTTATTAACACAGAGACGAGATACATTTAATCGCCTTATTTGTGCACGAAAAGCACGGCGCGAGGCCTAGTGCGGCAGGCTTCGCCAGGCCTAGTGCGGCAGGCTTTGCGAGGCCTACTGCAGAGAAGGCTTCGCGAGGCCTAGTGCAGAGGCTTCGCGAGGCCTAGTGCAGAGGCTTCGCGAGGCCTAGTGCAGAAGGCTTCGCGAGGCCTACTGCAGGGAAGGCTTCGCGAGGCCTACTGCAGAGGCTTCGCGAGGCCTAGTGCAGAGAAGGCTTTGCGAGGCCTACTGCAGGGAAGGCTTCGCGAGGCCTACTGCAGAGGCTTCGCGAGGCCTAGTGCAGAAGGCTTCGCTAAGTCTACTGCAGAGAAGGCTTCGCGAGGCCTAGTGCAGCAGGCTTCGCGAGGCCTAGTGCGGCAGGATTCGCGAGGCCTAGTGCAGAAGGTGGTGGTCAATTAATCTCAGATGTGATCGTTTGGAAATGAAAGACTACGAGTCTTTAAATCTCACAGCGTTTCTTGTCAAAACAAACACTTTTAATTAATGTTACACTAGAATACAGTAATTTTGTCTTTAACTCCTCTATACCCGGTCGATATCCCTGTACCGGTACTAAGTATTATTCCTACCAGCCCACCCCGCAGGGTCCTGTTATTACATTTAAATACAAATTTAAAAAAGGTACAGTATTTTGTAATGTCATCATGGGACCTCCTTTGCCAGTACCAAAATATACTAACAGGTTTTTTTCCCCTTTTTTTTTCTGGCAACAAAACTGACACCTTTTGCAAGGTCAATGTAAGCATGATTCCTTGCAAAAGGTGTCAGTTTTGTTGCCAAAAAAGGGAAAAAACCTATTATTAATTTAATGTAATGAATAATTTTTTGTATGAATATTTTTTGGGTTGTGAAACGAGTCGTCTTGAGTTTCCATTTTGTCTCATGGGGAAGTTCGCTTTGATGTACGAGTTGCTTTGGATTACGAGCACATTTCAGGACCGAATTATGCTCGCAATCCAACGTTTCACTGTACTAGTAATCAATGCTCGATTGGTTTTAAACATAAATCGATTCTTATACCGTTCAATAAAGGGGGGCGATTCTATCAATCAATGATCGATTCTATGTATCGATTAGCGATTGTGTTGTGTGGGGAGCGGTGGGTGTAGTGGTCAGCGCTGCGTCGCACTACGAACCTGGCGACCCGGGTTCGATTCCCGCTCACGGCCAACACCGTCAGTGGCGATTATCGGAAACCGGTCCTGGGCCTCCCCTAGGTCGACTGAGCCTCAACTGAGTACCTGGTGCGGTGTGTAGTAGTGAACATCGCTAGCACTGGGGAGACAAAGGCGGCCGGGCGTGGTGCTGGCCACCCACCCCCTCGTGTGCCACAGTGCCGGTAGCCTTCACAAGTGCTGCTGCTGCTACTCGCTAACAGCACTTGCCCCTGCAGTCTGATCCTGACCCTGACGACGGCTGCTGCTGCTGCTGCTGTAGCTGCTGTATGTTTGAAGTGTGTGTCTCTCTGTCTCTCTGCCAGGTGCCCCTCAGAGCACGACGAGATGCAGGAGGAGGTGGAGGAGGCAGAGCAGGAGATGAGGGGGGCTGGAGGTGGCGACCCTCAGAGAGGAAGGGGAGGAGGTAGTGAAGATGCCTGGGCCAGGATGTGGGCGGGTTGGGGAGGGTGGCGTGGGCTTGCCGGGGAGGGGGCCTTGTGCTCCTATGATGGTGATGGCGGCGGTAACTATAGCGGTGGTGGCTACGGTGGTGGCGGCGGAGGTGGCGGCGGTAACTATGGTGGTGGTGGTGGTGGTGGCGGCTATGGTAGTGACTATGGTGGTGGTGGCGGTGGTGGTGGTGGTAGTGGCTATGATGATGATGGTGATCCCACGATCGATGACGTGCTACAGAGACTCCAGCAGGTGCAGTGGGGAGATGTAGGAGGAGGTGACGGATCTGGTGGAGTTGAAGGAGGTGGAGATGGAGGAGGAGGTGACGGATCTGGTGGAGCTGAAGGAGGAGGAGGAGGTGGAGGAGGTGACGGATCTGGTGGAGCTGAAGGAGGTGGAGATGGAGGAGGAGTTGACGGATCTGGTGGAGCTGAAGGAGGAGGAGGAGGTGGACATGATTGGGCCAGGATGTGGGCTGGTTTGGGAGGGTGGAGTGGGCCTGGCAAGGAGGGCGTCTGGTGGCGCTATGATGGCGATGACGGTGGTGCCACGATCGATGAGGTCCTATGGAGACCCCAGCAGGTGCAGAGGGGAGACGTGGGAGGAGGTGACGGATCTGGAGGAGCTGAAGGAGAAAGTGAAGGAGAAAGTGAAGGAGAACGTGAAGGAGGTGAAGGAGGAGGACAAGAAGGAGAGCTCCAACAGCAGCAGGTGGTGAGTGTGGTGGTGAGTGTGGTGGTCAGTGTGGTGGTGAGTTTGGTGGCTAGACCTAGGGGAGGCGGACCCACCGCTGACCCGGTGGGTCCCTGACCACTGGCCCGTCCGGACCTGGCCTTCCCCTCACAAGGACATCAGGCCGAGGGAACCGCAGGGTCCTAGCCCCACGACCACTGGCACCGCACTGAGCCCCGGCCCTCAGAAGGATGTCGGCGGCTTGGGGTCCAGGGTCTTCTTCTTCTTCTTGGTTCTTTCGGTAAAGTCGTCACGTAGAAGGGAAATAATAAAATAATAAAAATAAAACATAATAAAATAATTCTCACGATGTTTCGGCCACAACGCAAGCAGCCGTCCTCAGGTGAAGAACAGGTCTGTCTCCCCGACAGACCTGTTCTTCCCCTGAATGACGCTGTCTCCCCGACAGACCTGGTCTTCACCTGAGGACGGCTGCTTGCATTGTGGCCGAAACGTCGTGAGAATTGTATTTTATGCAGTTTTATTTTTATTATTTTATTATTTCCCTTCTACGTGACTTTACCGAAAGAGCCAAGAAGATGAATCCCTGCTGCAGTCACGAAAGCTTTACATCGAAAGGTCTTCTTCTTCTCCAGGAGGCTTCTGGCTTCGGCTTGAGACGGACTGACTTGCGCTCTCAGGGACCCGCCTTATCTACTCTCCCTCCCTGAGGGGCGGGGCTCTGGGGGATCGTAGCTCCCCCCAGCCCCCCCCCCCTCAGAGGGGTTTCAACCGCCGTTGGCCCGACCGGTCCGGACCGGTTCCTACCCCTCCCCCCCCCTGGTTGTGACGCGCGTGTGTCCATCATGGCCGCCACGCACGTGCTGTGTGACGGTCTTCGAAGCCAGCGAGAGATTTCCTCAGAATCTCATTAGCAAACCAACCCCCCCCCCACCTCATCTATTTTGTTTTTGGGTTTTTTGAAATGACCTTTAACGGCTTATCTCCTTGCTGCCTGGTGTGGCTTGTGGAAGGCAGCTGCTGAGGGGTGAGGGTGGTTGTGGCGTGTTCGATTGTAGCCTCATGCTGCACCCCGATTGATTATTAAGAAAACAAATATTGGCAGAATTATTCTTAATCTCAATTTTGGAAAAAGGCCGATATATACAACATGGTGGTGAGCGCGGTGGTGAGTGAGTGTGGTGGTGAGTGAGCGCGGTGGTGAGTGCGGTGGTGAGTGAGTGTGGTGGTGAGTGAGCGCGGTGGTGAGTGCGGTGGTGAGTGATGAGCGCGGTGGTGAGTGAGTGTGGTGGTGAGTGCGGTGGTGAGTGGTGAGCGTGGTGGTGAGTGAGTGTACACTGAGTGTGTGTTCATGTTGAACGCGAACTGGCAGATGTTGATTTTCTCCCTGTCCCCTCTCTCCCCACTCTCCTCCCAGCTGACTCACTGCCCAGTGAGTCAACCCGTGACCAATCTCCCCCCCAGGGGGAATCACTCCCTGGCGATGTTCCACCAGGCGCCTGTCAATCACCCCCAGCTGGTGGCCTTCCCGCAGCCTGGTCAACAGCTGAGTCACCCCGGGGTGATGAACCCCCAGATCAAGTACGGCTGGGTGAGCCACCCCCCCCAGCTGATCTACCAACAGCTGGGTCAACCTCCCCAACTGACTCACCCCTCCCAGGTGATATACCCACCACTGACTCACCCCCCCCCAGGTGATTTACCCACAACTGACTCACCCCCCCCAGGTGACTCACCCCTCCCAGGTGATTTACCCACAACTGACTCACCCCCCCCCCCCAGGTGCATCAACCCCCCCAGGTGCTGTACCCATATTGGGTGGTGAGGGATCGTTAGGGGGTTACTGCCATGCCCAGGAAGCGGCGCTAACTACAAAATATGAAGATGTAACAGATACAGCCTGGGGTGTCAACAAACCTGCAGTGTTGTATGTTTTGTGATGTTTAAAAAGTTTTATTGAATACAGAAATGTAACAGATGCAGCGTGGATTTGTTGTATGTTTTGTGATGTTCAAAAAGTTTGATTAAATACAGAAATGTAATAGATACAGCGTGGATTTATGTTGTATGTTTTGTGATGTTCAAAAAGTTTGATTAAATATGGAAATTTAACATATACAGCGTGGATTAACGTATATTTTGTGATGTAAAAAGTTTTATTAAATATGTAAATGTAACAGATACACCTGGGTCTGCCCCGTGACCTCCTGCCAGCGGGCATTCGACACTTCACGTTCTCTCATGGTGCACATAGCCTGGCACAAGCGTCGTGGTGACGTCACCGCCACTTAGTGGCGAATGGCGGTTGTTGTTGTTGTTGTTGTGTCTCTGTGTCTGTGTGTGCGTAAGTCCATGTGTGTGTGTGTGAGTCTGTGTGTGTGTGTGTGAGTCTGTGTGTGTGTGTGTGTCTGTGTGTGTCAGTCCATGTGTGTGTGTGTGAGTCTGTGTGTGTGAGTCTGTGTGTGAGTCTGTGTGTGTGTGTGTGAGTCTGTGTGTGTCAGTCGATGTGTGTACAGCAATGTGTGTGTGTGACAGTCCATGTGTGTGTGTGTGAGTCTGTGTGTGTCAGTCAATGTGTGTGTGTGTGAGTCTGTGTGTGTCAGTAGATGTGTGTCAGTCCATGTGTGTGTGTGTGTGTGAGTCTGTGTGTGTCAGTCGATGTGTGTACAGCAATGTGTGTGTGTGTGACAGTCCATGTGTGTGTGTGCGTCGATATGTGTTTGTGTACGTCCAAATGTATGTCTATGTGTGTAGATCCATGTGTGTGCGTGAGTCGCTGTGTATGTGTAAGTCGATGTGTCTGCGTTGGTCCATGTGTGTGTAAGTCCATGTGTGTGTGTGTGTAAGTCCATGTGTGTGTGTGTGTAAGTCCATGTGTGTGTAAGTCCATGTGTGTGTGTGTAAGTCCATGTGTGTGTGTGTGTGTCAGTGACTGCCTGTATCTATGGGGAGCGGTGGTGCAGCGGTTAGCGCGCTGCGCTACGAACCCGGCGACCCAAGTTCGATTCCCGCTCACGGCCAAGACCAGTGACGATTATCTGAACCGGTCCCGGGCCTTCCCTAGGTCGACTCAGCCTCAAATGAGTACCTGGTGCGGTGCGTAGTAAACATCGTCACTGGGGAGACAAAGGCGGTCGGGCGTGGTGCTGGCCACCCACCCCCTCGTGTGCCGTGCCGGCCTTCATAGGTGCTCGCTAACAGCACTTGCCCCTACAGTCTGTCAAGGCTACACGGGGGATCTTTGTCTTTGTATCTATACCCCAAGATGAGGTTTCACTAATAAAACTAAGGATTTAACTCAAAGAGCTGACGAGTTCAAGTGAGCTCGACGCCAACATTGTTTGAATATTTCTATTTATCAAGTGTTAGCCAACACAAGGCTCCAATAACCCAGTCAATGCAAAGACAAAATATCAACTCTGAAATGTATAAAGGATGTGTACCAAGAGCACATTGCGGGAAACAATTCGGGTGAAGTGCGTGTCACAGAGGTCGCAACCGGGTACCCGATACCTGTACCCTACCCGATACCCGGCTAGCCGCGAGTCACTGGTGAGTCACTGGTGAGTCACCGTTTGTCACTCATTTCGGGTAGGGAACGGGTAGGGAACGGCTACCCGTACCCGGCCGTGTATGGGTACGGTTACCCGTTTGCGACCCTGGTGCGGCCGGGTATGGGTACGGGTAGGCCGTGAGTCACTGGTGAGTCACCGTTTGTCACTCATTTCGCAACGTCTTGTCTCTTCTCACGATTCAAGTTCCTAGAATCAACCCACCCGCGCCTGCAACATGGCTTCATCCCAGAGGTCGCAATCAGGTACCCGATACCCGTACCCTACCCGTACCCGGCCGGGTACGGGTTGGGTACGGGTACGGCCGGGTACGGATACGGGTACCCGTTTGCGACCCTGGTGCGGCCGGGTACAGGTAAGGAATCAAAACCCGTTTGCGACCTCTGGCGTGTCATGGACAGTGGTGGCGGGTTTGACGACACATTCATATGTTTGCTATCTAACCCAACGAAACTCTAATATGGATTAATCACGTCCAGTCTAAATTCACCGCTGAATGAAATTCGTTTTTATTGTACTCAACAGCAGAGACATGCCCATCAACTCCAGCAATGAGACCAGCAAAATACACATTTTAAATACACGGCATTTGTTGTAAGAATCAATGACATATTGGGTTCAATATTTAACTCATGGATCCTTCACCAATTAGAAGCGTGCGTTCGTGCCATGACACCTGCACCTACTCGCAACCCACAATGCAACACTGTTGGCTACGTAGAGTGCGAAAAAAGTTCAACGTAGACACAAACAGGCGGTCGTGTTTGAGGCGAAGGTGATTTTGTAACGGAAGTGGATTTATATTGTTTGGGTCATTCGGTAAAGTCACGTAGATAGTTTCAATAAATAATAAAATAAAAACTACGACGTTTCGATCGCAACACAAGCGATCCTGATGACGACGGAAACGTCGTAGTTTTTTTGTTTATTTATTAAAACCTATCTACGTGAAATCTTGACTTAGAGCTTTCGTGACTGCAGGAATCATACTCTCTGGGTCTTTTGGTAAAAGTGACGTGGGTAGAAAAATATTTTTTTAAATCACGACGGCAACACGAGCAGTTGTCTTCAGGTGAAACAAATGCAGCAGGCGGACTGCTGAGGCAGGAAGACATACAGCGAGAGAGCTACTGCAGCCAGAGGTTCTATCGGTGTGAGATGGGTACAACCCAAGGGTACGTGGGCGGGGCTAGAGATAGAATTTGCAAGTCAGTGTAAGATCACAAAGCCGGCTATACCTTGGCCATTGCATTGCTAGAGATTAGCGTGTCAATGTGTTAATGTAACTCCCGCAGCAGCGGCCGTGTGAATGAGACACATTCAGCCTATTAAACAACGAAGGGAGGAGCAGCCGTGTTAGTGAGACATTCAGCCTGTGAATGTTAAAGACATTTAAGAAGGTCATGGAACTCAGAGAGTCGGAAAAAAACCGCGAACATCGGCTTGTTGTTCCCGTGAGCGGGAATCCAACTCGGGCTGTGCCGTGTTCGGCAGCTAACCGCCATCGCGCGGATCCCTCACCTCGAATGTCCATCCGAGAACCCTCCGTATCGCTCGCGCCAAGCCCATGTTTCCGCCCATCTGTACCACTCTTTGCCTCAACTGGTCCCTGGCCCTCGCTTCCCACCCATCTCCCCTCCCCCCCACCTCCCCCCCTCCATGTCCACCCCTCGCTCCCCCCCCTTCTCCCCTCCCCCCCACCTCCCCCCCACCATGTCCACCCCTCTGTCTCACTCCTTCTCCTCTCGCCCGCATCGCTCCCTCTCGCTCTCTACCCCTCACGGCCTCCCCGCCCCCTCTATCCGCCCTCCACCTGTCCACGTCCATTTGTCCGACGTCTCTCATCCTGGCGCCCTCCTCTCTCTGCCTGAGCATCTCGCCTGGCGGTCTCTGTCTTGCCTCCTGACCTCCACCCCTGCCACCGGCACCAATGGCCCTGTCCGCAGCTTCTCTTTCCCTCGCTACTCGCCGGGCCAACGCTCGCTCTCCCCTCTGCCTGGCCGGGTCTCTCTCGCCCCCCCGCCTCTCCCCCTCTCCCCTCATTCGACCTCCGTCACCCGCTGGTCCTCTCCTTCCTCCCCCATCCCTCCGTCTCCCCTCTCCTCTCTCCATCGCGGTACTCGGACTCCTTCTGAAGCCTCTCGCAGCGTCTTGTCCGGTGGGGGGGGGGGGGGGTAGAGACGCAGTGCGCACGCCTCCTGTAATGTGACACCACCACCATCACCGTCAACACAAATGTAATGGGTTCCGGAGACACTTGTAGAGGTGACTTCTTTATTACAATACAACACTCCAACACTCCTGATACTCTGTTACAGCCTAGGGACACAGCCTAGATACACCTAGCGACACAGCCTAGGTACACAGCCTAGGTACACATCCTAGATACAAAGCCTAGGTACACAACCTAGCGACACAGCCTAGGTACACAGCCTAGCGACACAGCCTAGGGATACAGCCTAGGTACACAGCCTAGGTACACAGCCTAGGTACACAGCCTAGCGACACAGCCTAGGTACACAGCCTAGGTACACAGCCTAGATCAGGGGTCCTCAAACTTTTTAAACAGGGGGCCAGTTCACTGTCCCTCAGACCGTTGGAGGGCCGGACTATAGTAAAAAAAACTATGAACAAATTCCTATGCACACTGCATATATCTTATTTTGAAGTGAAGAAACAAAATGGGAACAAATACAATATTTAAAATGAAGAACAAGTAAAGTTAAATCAACAAACTTGCCAGTATTTCAATGGGAACTATGGGCCTGCTTTTGGCTAATGAGATGGTCAATGTCCGGTTCCATATTTGTCACTGCTAGTCGTAACAAGTGATGCAAGTGTGCATCCGTTAGTCTAGATCTGGTTGGAGATTTCAAATTTTTCATTCTTGAAAAAGTCTGTTCACAGACATAAGTGCTGCCAAAGATGGTTGCCATTTTTAGTGCATGGTTCCTGAGATGAGGATATGTCTCAGAGGGGAGAGATGCATAGAAATTATGAAGGCTGCTTGACTTGAATGCGTCTTTCAGAGTCACAATTCTGCAGTTCAGCCAGTTCCATTTGGTAAATTGTATCCACATTTTCAATGTCAATAGAAAATGGGTTACGGAAAAGCTGTATGTCCTGTTCATGGAGATGAAACTCTTTAAATCTAAATTGGAACTCCTTTTGCAATTTTTCCAGTGAATCCACACATGTTTTGTTTGGGAATGCAACCAATGGTTTTTCCGCTAATAGATTTTGAGTTGTGGGGAGATGGCAGAAGTTTTCCTCCTTCACTTGTTTGATGAGGAGGCCTAATTTTACTTCAAATGCTTTGACATGTGATTGCATATCACAGATGAGCTTCCCCTTTCCTTGAAGTTGCACATTGAAACTGTTGAGTAGCTCTGTTACATCTGTCAGAAAGGCAAGGTGCCATTTCCATTCTGCATCATTGAGCTCTGGTACTTTGTTTTTTGAAAGCAGAAAAGCTGTAATCTGTGGAAGTCATAGAAACGTCTCAAAACTCTCCCTCGACTCAGCCAACGGACTTCTGTGTGGTACAGAACATATTCATAGTCAACATTTAGCTCAGACAGAAATTCCTGAAATGTCTGTGGTTTAGTGCATGAGCTCTAATGAAGTTAACACAAGATACCACAATTTTCATAACAGAGTCCCACTTCAGTGATTTACTACACAGCGCTTGTTGGTGGATGAGGCAGTGTATGCCTATTGGATGAGAATGGTTATGTTTGTCCATCTCTTGGTTAATGCGAGCAATTACTCCTTTCTTAGACCCCACCATGCTAGGAGCACCATCAGTTGTCACGCTGGCTAGTTTAGCCCAGTTCAGCTCCAAACCATTCACAGTTTGGCAAACCTTTTCATAGATATCCTCTCCTGTAGTTGTTCCTTTGATGCTTTGCAGTGCAGCAAGCTCTTCTGTGACTTTGAAATAGTCATTCGTCCCACGAATAAAAATTAGAAGTTGTGCAGGATTACGAACATCATTGCTTTCATCGAGTGCCAAGGAAAAATAGGAAAGTTTTTTTTGTGGAGTTTTGCAAATGCTGATGCAAATTGTCTCCCATTTCTTCAATCCTCCGTGTAATTGTAGGTCCTGAAAGACTCACTGTACTAAATAAATCGGCCTTCTCTGGACACATCTCTTTGGCAACAGAAATAAGGCATTCTTTAACAAATTCTCCCTCCACGAATGGTCTGCCAGTGCACGCTATTAGCTTGGCAACTTGAAAACTTGCTCGCAGTGATGAAATATTTAGCTGCTTCTGCTTCACAAAAGTATTTTGCCGAGTTGTTAATGTATTTTTCAGTTTTAATATTTTATCTTTTCTCACTTCTCCGACCAAACAATCATATTTATTTTTATGTTGAGTTTCATAGTGTCGACGTAAATTGTATTCTTTGAACACAGACACTATATTCTGGCATATCAGACACACAGCTCTTTCCTTGTACTGCATGAAAAAGTAATCACAAGTCCACTGTTATTTGAATATCCTACACTCCGAGTCAATTTTTCTCTTTCTTGACATCATTGTTTCCTCGGGAGTCAAAATTGCTATTAGTAAAATACCAATATATATACAGCGCTACATAAACAATATACCAGCAATAACTTTGCCCACACAGAGACATACAGACTGCACTGCCCATCAATGCAGTCTGACTGGGGGAACTCCGCTTTTACCCCAGGCTCACACTGGTGCGGGTGCCATTAAAAAGTTAATTACACCTGCAGTTTTGTTCACAGATCGCAGTGCGGTGGGCACAATGAGTGCCCACCATCGCTGCCCATCAGTGCTCACCGCCGCAGCTCATGAGTGCCACCAGCGCAGCCCCCCCCCCCCCCAATTAGTGCTCACCAGCGCAGCTCAATCAGTACCACCAGCGCAGCCCAATTAGTGCCCACCGCGCAGCCCAATGAGTGCTCACCAGCGCAGCCCAATTAGTGCTCACCAGCGCAGCCCAATTAGTGAACCATGGGATGTGGGTGTCATCTGTCTCACCTCTTCGGTTCGGGGGGTAATGATGCTGCCAACTTCCTCCAAGCTGCCTCTGCTCTAAAAGACTGTGGCTGCGCTGTGATGCTCAAGTCCTGTCACGTCTCCCGCGCTCTCTCTCCTACGACCAGCTTCCGGCTTCACTGCCCACAATTCACCCGCGCAGCTGGCCCCTCCCACATATGCCCTGGTTCCTTCTGAGTCCTGGGAGGTGGGGGGGGCCGGATAAATGTCCTCGCGGGCCGCATGTGGCCCGCGGGCCGTAGTTTGAGGACCCCTGGCCTAGATACACTACTCTGGCTACGCTCTGGGGTCCTCCGGCTACAATTACCCTAGGGGAGGCTACCTGACCCGACCCAGCCAAGGTGCGGGTCTAGACTCTGGCTTCCTCGGAACTCGCCCTTACACGAGCCGGGAGTCCCAGAGTCCCACCACTGGCCCGCACAGCGTCCACACAAACGCTGTGACTGAGGAGCGGCGCTTGTTTCAGTCGTGAACAAGGTATACAAGCAAGGCGTCGTATCCCAAGCAAGACGTTGTATCCCAAGCAGATGTCGTATCCCAAGCAAGGATGTTGTATCCCAAGCAAGACGTCGTATTCCAAGCAAGACGTCGTATCCCAAGCAAGACGTCGTATCCCAAGCAAGGCATCGTATCCCAAGCAAGACGTCGTATCCCAAGCACGGCAATCGTATCCCAAGCAAGACTCGTATCTCAAGCAAGACGTCGTATCCCAAGAAAATTTTTTTCTCGTCAAAACACAGACGCGTACCAAATTCGACGTATTCCAAAGTGGTCGTATACCGAGGTTTGACTTTATAGTCACCGGAGTCTCACCTGCGAGTGGCACCACCTGACGCTCTGGCTCCCCACGTGGCTTGGAGCCTCGAAAGCTCCGTGACTCCTGTGTGGTGATACAAAGACAAAGATCCCCCACCGTGTAGCCTTCACAGACTGCTGGGGCAAGTGCTGTTAGCGAGAAGCACCTATGAAGGCCGGTCCACGAGGGGGTTGGTGGCCAGCACCACGTCCGACCGCCTTTGTCTCCCCAGTGCTAGTGATGTTTACTGCACACCATGACACCGGGTACTCATTTGAGGCTGAGTCGACCTAGGGGAGGCCTTGGACCGGTTCAGATAATCGTCACTGCTGCTGGCCGTGAGCGGGAATCGAAGCCGGGTCGCGAGGTTCATAGCGCAGCGTAGCGCTAACCACTACACAGACACATATACAGACACACATCTACACAGACATACACACATACAGACACACACACAGACACACGTGTTACACACACACACACACGTGTTACACACACACGTTACACACACACACGTTACACACACACATTACATACACACACACGTTACATACACACACACACGTTACATACACACACACGTTACATACACACATACACACGTTACACACATACACACGTTACACACATACACACGTTACACACATACACACGTTACACACACACACGTTACACACACACGTTACACATACACACGTTACATACACACACGTTACATACATACACACACACGTTACACACACACGTTACATACACACATACACACGTTACATGCACACACCACACTACACACACACGTTACATACACACACGTTACATACACACACGACATACACACACGTTACATATGTAGAGGTGTAATTGTGTATGGGCACGGATGGCTAACAAACACAAGGGGCGTGATTAGGGCCGTACACAGAGGAGGTGCTCACACCAACGTCCGCACCTGCATCCCCCACGGGCCCCTCCCGGGGGCCGAGTGCTATAAAAGGTGGTGAGCAGGAGGGCTCGAGGTCGAGTATTAGCTTAACCAACGAAGAGTGAAGACCAGCTAGAATAGGCCCCGGAGCTCCCCTGGCTCGCTGTCCTTGTCAGGGCCGACCAGGTCAAGCCGGTGGCGTGGCCCCGAGAGCCCAGACTGACGTTCTTATAAGAGCCGGTCTGGAGACTCAGGGTGCCGGGATCCCAGCTTGACCAGGGCTGGGATAGGTAGCCTCCCCTAGCTCCGTAGTGGAGGACTCGGGCGTAGGTTAGCGGGGTTAGATGTTGTGTCTCCCTGTTAGACGAGTGAAGGGGACGATACCCCTTTAAGTGCTGTGTGTACCCGTTACTGTGCACAAGTTGGTGTTAATAAATAAGTGTGCCTCCGACCCCGTCGTCAAAGCCTCCTGAATACTTACTACATCTGGGGTCAGAAGTGGACGTTCAACGATGGACACACGAGGGACGGCACGTACCAGGGAGTCGGAGATGGAGGACATCTCGGCCGAATCGGCACCAGAGATGGCCGAGGTCGGATCGGAGCAGCCGGGGCCGAGTACACCCGCGCCGCTATGACAGGAAGGGAAGGATGCGTCGGCCGAGGGACTTCGGCTGGCTCACTCCCGCCTGGCGGAGCTGCTCTACGCTGCGGCCGCCACGTTGGAGGAGATCACGCGGCTGGGGGCTGGAGGGGCTGCGCGGGACGACGACGGCAGCCGACGCGCGGCGCCATTTCCCGCCACCCCGACGCGGCTCGCGGTTAAATTTCCCGCCATCACTACAGTGGGAGCAGAGGGCGGGGCCGGCCCGCGTCAGGTGACTGCTGAGGGCCAAGCACAAGCCGTGACATCAACACCGGCCAGCGCATCAACAACAGAGCGACCGGCGATGCCATGCTCGCAGCCCGCCCACAC